>NW_026969654.1:0-32266 GCF_028390025.1 Pseudophryne corroboree
ATTCTCATATGCCACAAAATGGTTGAAGCTCCTGTTCAAAAATGATGCTCCGAAATCAACTTCTGTCACCTTAGTGATACATTTTGGGATAGTACCTAAAGTTTAAAGCAGAAATTGGGGCACTTTTGAAATTTTCATTTTTGACCAAAATCGACAGGTCCGGGGCTTAGGGAATTTCTCATATGCCACAAAACGGTTGAAGCTCCTGTTCAAAAATGATGCTCCGAAATCAACTTCTGTCACCTTAGTGATACATTTTGGGATAGTACCTAAAGTTTAAAGCAGACATTGGGGCACTTTTGAAATTTTCATTTTTGACCAAAATCGACAGGTCCGGGGCTTAGGGAATTTCTCATATGCCACAAAACGGTTGAAGCTCCTGTTCAAAAATGATGCTCCGAAATCAACTTCTGTCACCTTAGTGATACATTTTGGGATAGTACCTAAAGTTTAAAGCAGAAATTGGGGCACTTTTGAAATTTTCATTTTTGACCAAAATCGACAGGTCCGGGGCTTAGGGAATTTCTCATATGCCACAAAACGGTTGAAGCTCCTGTTCAAAAATGATGCTCCGAAATCAACTTCTGTCACCTTAGTGATACATTTTGGGATAGTACCTAAAGTTTAAAGCAGAAATTGGGGCACTTTTGAAATTTTCATTTTTGTCCAAAATCGACAGGTCCGGGGCTTAGGGAATTTCTCATATGCCACAAAACGGTTGAAGCTCCTGTTCAAAAATGATGCTCCGAAATCAACTTCGGTCACCTTAGTGATACATTTTGGGATAGTACCTAAAGTTTAAAGCAGAAATTGGGGCACTTTTGAAATTTTCATTTTTGACCAAAATCGACAGGTCCGGGGCTTATGGAATTCTCATATGCCACAAAACGGTTGAAGCTCCTGTTCAAAAATGATGCTCCGAAATCAACTTCTGTCACCTTAGTGATACATTTTGGGATAGTACCTAAAGTTTAAAGCAGAAATTGGGGCACTTTTGAAATTTTCATTTTTGACCAAAATCGACACGTCCGGGGCTTATGGAATTCTCATATGCCACAAAATGGTTGAAGCTCCTGTTCAAAAATGATGCTCCGAAATCAACTTCTGTCACCTTAGTGATACATTTTGGGATAGTACCTAAAGTTTAAAGCAGAAATTGGGGCACTTTTGAAATTTTCATTTTTGACCAAAATCGACAGGTCCGGGGCTTAGGGAATTTCTCATATGCCACAAAACGGTTGAAGCTCCTGTTCAAAAATGATGCTCCGAAATCAACTTCTGTCACCTTAGTGATACATTTTGGGATAGTACCTAAAGTTTAAAGCAGAAATTGGGGCACTTTTGAAATTTTCATTTTTGACCAAAATCGACAGGTCCGGGGCTTAGGGAATTTCTCATATGCCACAAAACGGTTGAAGCTCCTGTTCAAAAATGATGCTCCGAAATCAACTTCTGTCACCTTAGTGATACATTTTGAGATAGTACCTAAAGTTTAAAGCAGAAATTGGGGCACTTTTGAAATTTTCATTTATGACCAAAATCGACAGGTCTGGGGCTTAGGGAATTTCTCATATGCCACAAAACGGTTGAAGCTCCTGTTCAAAAATGATGCTCCGAAATCAACTTCGGTCACCTTAGTGATACATTTTGGGATAGTACCTAAAATTTAAAGCAGAAATTGGGGCACTTTTGAAATTTTCATTTTTGACCAAAATCGACAGGTCCGGGGCTTAGGGAATTTCTCATATGCCACAAAACAGTTGAAGCTCCTGTTCAAAAATGATGCTCCGAAATCAACTTCTGTCACCTTAGTGATACATTTTGGGATAGTACCTAAAGTTTAAAGCAGAAATTGGGGCACTTTTGAAATTTTCATTTTTGACCAAAATCGACAGGTCCGGGGCTTAGGGAATTTCTCATATGCCACAAAATGGTTGAAGCTCCTGTTCAAAAATGATGCTCCGAAATCAACTTCTGTCACCTTAGTGATACATTTTGGGATAGTACCTAAAGTTTAAAGCAGAAATTGGGGCACTTTTGAAATTTTCATTTTTGACCAAAATCGACAGGTCCGGGGCTTATGGAATTCTCATATGCCACAAAACTGTTGAAGCTCCTGTTCAAAAATGATGCTCCGAAATCAACTTCTGTCACCTTAGTGATACATTTTGGGATAGTACCTAAAGTTTAAAGCAGAAATTGGGGCACTTTTGAAATTTTCATTTTTGACCAAAATCGACAGGTCCGGGGCTTATGGAATTCTCATATGCCACAAAATGGTTGAAGCTCCTGTTCAAAAATGATGCTCCGAAATCAACTTCTGTCACCTTAGTGATACATTTTGGGATAGTACCTAAAGTTTAAAGCAGAAATTGGGGCACTTTTGAAATTTTCATTTTTGACCAAAATCGACAGGTCCGGGGCTTAGGGAATTTCTCATATGCCACAAAACGGTTGAAGCTCCTGTTCAAAAATGATGCTCCGAAATCAACTTCTGTCACCTTAGTGATACATTTTGGGATAGTACCTAAAGTTTAAAGCAGACATTGGGGCACTTTTGAAATTTTCATTTTTGACCAAAATCGACAGGTCCGGGGTTTAGGGAATTTCTCATATGCCACAAAACGGTTGAAGCTCCTGTTCAAAAATGATGCTCCGAAATCAACTTCTGTCACCTTAGTGATACATTTTGGGATAGTACCTAAAGTTTAAAGCAGAAATTGGGGCACTTTTGAAATTTTCATTTTTGACCAAAATCGACAGGTCCGGGGCTTAGGGAATTTCTCATATGCCACAAAACGGTTGAAGCTCCTGTTCAAAAATGATGCTCCGAAATCAACTTCTGTCACCTTAGTGATACATTTTGGGATAGTACCTAAAGTTTAAAGCAGAAATTGGGGCACTTTTGAAATTTTCATTTTTGTCCAAAATCGACAGGTCCGGGGCTTAGGGAATTTCTCATATGCCACAAAACGGTTGAAGCTCCTGTTCAAAAATGATGCTCCGAAATCAACTTCGGTCACCTTAGTGATACATTTTGGGATAGTACCTAAAGTTTAAAGCAGAAATTGGGGCACTTTTGAAATTTTCATTTTTGACCAAAATCGACAGGTCCGGGGCTTAGGGAATTTCTCATATGCCACAAAACAGTTGAAGCTCCTGTTCAAAAATGATGCTCCGAAATCAACTTCTGTCACCTTAGTGATACATTTTGGGATAGTACCTAAAGTTTAAAGCAGAAATTGGGGCACTTTTGAAATTTTCATTTTTGACCAAAATCGACAGGTCCGGGGCTTATGGAATTCTCATATGCCACAAAACGGTTGAAGCTCCTGTAAAAAAATGATGCTCCGAAATCAACTTCTGTCACCTTAGTGATACATTTTGGGATAGTACCTAAAGTTTAAAGCAGAAATTGGGGCACTTTTGAAATTTTCATTTTTGACCAAAATCGACAGGTCCGGGGCTTAGGGAATTTCTCATATGCCACAAAACGGTTGAAGCTCCTGTTCAAAAATGATGCTCCGAAATCAAATTCTGTCACCTTAGTGATACATTTTGGGATAGTACCTAAAGTTTAAAGCAGAAATTGGGGCACTTTTGAAATTTTCCTTTTTGACCAAAATCGACAGGTCCGGGGCTTAGGGAATTTCTCATATGCCACAAAACGGTTGAAGCTCCTGTTCAAAAATGATGCTCCGAAATCAACTTCTGTCACCTTAGTGATACATTTTGGGATAGTACCTAAAGTTTAAAGCAGACATTGGGGCACTTTTGAAATTTTCATTTTTGACCAAAATCGACAGGTCCGGGGCTTAGGGAATTTCTCATATGCCACAAAACGGTTGAAGCTCCTGTTCAAAAATGATGCTCCGAAATCAACTTCTGTCACCTTAGTGATACATTTTGAGATAGTACCTAAAGTTTAAAGCAGAAATTGGGGCACTTTTGAAATTTTCATTTATGACCAAAATCGACAGGTCCGGGGCTTAGGGAATTTCTCATATGCCACAAAACGGTTGAAGCTCCTGTTCAAAAATGATGCTCCAAAATCAACTTCTGTCACCTTAGTGATACATTTTGGGATAGTACCTAAAGTTTAAAGCAGAAATTGGGGCACTTTTGAAATTTTCATTTTTGTCCAAAATCGACAGGTCCGAGGCTTAGGGAATTTCTCATATGCCACAAAACGGTTGAAGCTCCTGTTCAAAAATGATGCTCCGAAATCAACTTCTGTCACCTTAGTGATACATTTTGTGATAGTACCTCAAGTTTAAAGCAGAAATTGGGGCACTTTTGAAATTTTCATTTTTGACCAAAATCGACAGGTCCGGGGCTTAGGGAATTTCTCATATGCCACAAAATGGTTGAAGCTCCTGTTCAAAAATGATGCTCCGAAATCAACTTCTGTCACCTTAGTGATACATTTTGGGATAGTACCTAAAGTTTAAAGCAGTAATTGGGGCACTTTTGAAATTTTCATTTTTGACCAAAATCGACAGGTCCGGGGCTTATGGAATTCTCATATGCCACAAAACGGTTGAAGCTCCTGTTCAAAAATGATTCTCCGAAATCAACTTCTGTCACCTTAGTGATACATTTTGGGATAGTACCTAAAGTTTAAAGCAGAAATTGGGGCACTTTTGAAATTTTCATTTTTGACCAAAATCGACAGGTCCGGGGCTTAGGGAATTTCTCATATGCCACAAAACGGTTGAAGCTCCTGTTCAAAAATGATGCTCCAAAATCAACTTCTGTCACCTTAGTGATACATTTTGGGATAGTACCTAAAGTTTAAAGCAGAAATTGGGGCACTTTTGAAATTTTCATTTTTGACCAAAATCGACCGTTCCGGGGCTTAGGTAATTCTCATATGCCACAAAATGGTTGAAGCTCCTGTTCAAAAATGATGCTCCAAAATCAACTTCTATCACCTTAGTGATACATTTTGGGATAGTACCTAAAGTTTAAAGCAGAAATTGGGGCACTTTTGAAATTTTCATTTTTGTCCAAAATCGACAGGTCCGGGGCTTAGGGAATTTCTCATATGCCACAAAACAGTTGAAGCTCCTGTTCAAAAATGATGCTCCGAAATCAACTTCGGTCACCTTAGTGATACATTTTGGGTTAGTACCTAAAGTTTAAAGCAGAAATTGGGGCACTTTTGAAATTTTCATTTTTGACCAAAATCGACAGGTCCGGGGCTTAGGGAATTTCTCATATGCCACAAAACAGTTGAAGCTCCTGTTCAAAAATGATGCTCCGAAATCAACTTCTGTCACCTTAGTGATACATTTTGAGATAGTACCTAAAGTTTAAAGCAGAAATTGGGGCACTTTTGAAATTTTCATTTTTGACCAAAATCGACAGGTCCGGGGCTTAGGGAATTTCTCATATGCCACAAAACAGTTGAAGCTCCTGTTCAAAAATGATGCTCCGAAATCAACTTCTGTCACCTTAGTGATACATTTTGGGATAGTACCTAAAGTTTAAAGCAGAAATTGGGGCACTTTTGAAATTTTCATTTTTGACCAAAATCGACAGGTCCGGGGCTTAGGGAATTTCTCATATGCCACAAAACAGTTGAAGCTCCTGTTCAAAAATGATGCTCCGAAATCAACTTCTGTCACCTTAGTGATACATTTTGGGATAGTACCTAAAGTTTAAAGCAGAAATTGGGGCACTTTTGAAATTTTCATTTTTGACCAAAATCGACAGGTCCGGGGCTTATGGAATTCTCATATGCCACAAAACGGTTGAAGCTCCTGTAAAAAAATGATGCTCCGAAATCAACTTCTGTCACCTTAGTGATACATTTTGGGATAGTACCTAAAGTTTAAAGCAGAAATTGGGGCACTTTTGAAATTTTCATTTTTGACCAAAATCGACAGGTCCGGGGCTTAGGGAATTTCTCATATGCCACAAAACGGTTGAAGCTCCTGTTCAAAAATGATGCTCCGAAATCAAATTCTGTCACCTTAGTGATACATTTTGGGATAGTACCTAAAGTTTAAAGCAGAAATTGGGGCACTTTTGAAATTTTCCTTTTTGACCAAAATCGACAGGTCCGGGGCTTAGGGAATTTCTCATATGCCACAAAACGGTTGAAGCTCCTGTTCAAAAATGATTCTCCGAAATCAACTTCTGTCACCTTAGTGATACATTTTGGGATAGTACCTAAAGTTTAAAGCAGACATTGGGGCACTTTTGAAATTTTCATTTTTGACCAAAATCGACAGGTCCGGGGCTTAGGGAATTTCTCATATGCCACAAAACGGTTGAAGCTCCTGTTCAAAAATGATGCTCCGAAATCAACTTCTGTCACCTTAGTGATACATTTTGAGATAGTACCTAAAGTTTAAAGCAGAAATTGGGGCACTTTTGAAATTTTCATTTATGACCAAAATCGACAGGTCCGGGGCTTAGGGAATTTCTCATATGCCACAAAACGGTTGAAGCTCCTGTTCAAAAATGATGCTCCGAAATCAACTTCGGTCACCTTAGTGATACATTTTGGGATAGTACCTAAAGTTTAAAGCAGAAATTGGGGCACTTTTGAAATTTTCATTTTTGACCAAAATCGACAGGTCCGGGGCTTAGGGAATTTCTCATATGCCACAAAACAGTTGAAGCTCCTGTTCAAAAATGATGCTCCGAAATCAACTTCTGTCACCTTAGTGATACATTTTGGGATAGTACCTAAAGTTTAAAGCAGAAATTGGGGCACTTTTGAAATTTTCATTTTTGACCAAAATCGACAGGTCCGGGGCTTATGGAATTCTCATATGCCACAAAACGGTTGAAGCTCCTGTAAAAAAATGATGCTCCGAAATCAACTTCTGTCACCTTAGTGATACATTTTGGGATAGTACCTAAAGTTTAAAGCAGAAATTGGGGCACTTTTGAAATTTTCATTTTTGACCAAAATCGACAGGTCCGGGGCTTAGGGAATTTCTCATATGCCACAAAACGGTTGAAGCTCCTGTTCAAAAATGATGCTCCGAAATCAAATTCTGTCACCTTAGTGATACATTTTGGGATAGTACCTAAAGTTTAAAGCAGAAATTGGGGCACTTTTGAAATTTTCCTTTTTGACCAAAATCGACAGGTCCGGGGCTTAGGGAATTTCTCATATGCCACTAAACGGTTGAAGCTCCTGTTCAAAAATGATGCTCCGAAATCAACTTCTGTCACCTTAGTGATACATTTTGGGATAGTACCTAAAGTTTAAAGCAGACATTGGGGCACTTTTGAAATTTTCATTTTTGACCAAAATCGACAGGTCCGGGGCTTAGGGAATTTCTCATATGCCACAAAACGGTTGAAGCTCCTGTTCAAAAATGATGCTCCGAAATCAACTTCTGTCACCTTAGTGATACATTTTGAGATAGTACCTAAAGTTTAAAGCAGAAATTGGGGCACTTTTGAAATTTTCATTTATGACCAAAATCGACAGGTCCGGGGCTTAGGGAATTTCTCATATGCCACAAAACGGTTGAAGCTCCTGTTCAAAAATGATGCTCCAAAATCAACTTCTGTCACCTTAGTGATACATTTTGGGATAGTACCTAAAGTTTAAAGCAGAAATTGGGGCACTTTTGAAATTTTCATTTTTGTCCAAAATCGACAGGTCCGAGGCTTAGGGAATTTCTCATATGCCACAAAACGGTTGAAGCTCCTGTTCAAAAATGATGCTCCGAAATCAACTTCTGTCACCTTAGTGATACATTTTGTGATAGTACCTCAAGTTTAAAGCAGAAATTGGGGCACTTTTGAAATTTTCATTTTTGACCAAAATCGACAGGTCCGGGGCTTAGGGAATTTCTCATATGCCACAAAATGGTTGAAGCTCCTGTTCAAAAATGATGCTCCGAAATCAACTTCTGTCACCTTAGTGATACATTTTGGGATAGTACCTAAAGTTTAAAGCAGTAATTGGGGCACTTTTGAAATTTTCATTTTTGACCAAAATCGACAGGTCCGGGGCTTATGGAATTCTCATATGCCACAAAACGGTTGAAGCTCCTGTTCAAAAATGATTCTCCGAAATCAACTTCTGTCACCTTAGTGATACATTTTGGGATAGTACCTAAAGTTTAAAGCAGAAATTGGGGCACTTTTGAAATTTTCATTTTTGACCAAAATCGACAGGTCCGGGGCTTAGGGAATTTCTCATATGCCACAAAACGGTTGAAGCTCCTGTTCAAAAATGATGCTCCAAAATCAACTTCTGTCACCTTAGTGATACATTTTGGGATAGTACCTAAAGTTTAAAGCAGAAATTGGGGCACTTTTGAAATTTTCATTTTTGACCAAAATCGACCGTTCCGGGGCTTAGGTAATTCTCATATGCCACAAAATGGTTGAAGCTCCTGTTCAAAAATGATGCTCCAAAATCAACTTCTATCACCTTAGTGATACATTTTGGGATAGTACCTAAAGTTTAAAGCAGAAATTGGGGCACTTTTGAAATTTTCATTTTTGTCCAAAATCGACAGGTCCGGGGCTTAGGGAATTTCTCATATGCCACAAAACAGTTGAAGCTCCTGTTCAAAAATGATGCTCCGAAATCAACTTCGGTCACCTTAGTGATACATTTTGGGTTAGTACCTAAAGTTTAAAGCAGAAATTGGGGCACTTTTGAAATTTTCATTTTTGACCAAAATCGACAGGTCCGGGGCTTAGGGAATTTCTCATATGCCACAAAACAGTTGAAGCTCCTGTTCAAAAATGATGCTCCGAAATCAACTTCTGTCACCTTAGTGATACATTTTGAGATAGTACCTAAAGTTTAAAGCAGAAATTGGGGCACTTTTGAAATTTTCATTTTTGACCAAAATCGACAGGTCCGGGGCTTAGGGAATTTCTCATATGCCACAAAACAGTTGAAGCTCCTGTTCAAAAATGATGCTCCGAAATCAACTTCTGTCACCTTAGTGATACATTTTGGGATAGTACCTAAAGTTTAAAGCAGAAATTGGGGCACTTTTGAAATTTTCATTTTTGACCAAAATCGACAGGTCCGGGGCTTAGGGAATTTCTCATATGCCACAAAACAGTTGAAGCTCCTGTTCAAAAATGATGCTCCGAAATCAACTTCTGTCACCTTAGTGATACATTTTGGGATAGTACCTAAAGTTTAAAGCAGAAATTGGGGCACTTTTGAAATTTTCATTTTTGACCAAAATCGACAGGTCCGGGGCTTATGGAATTCTCATATGCCACAAAACGGTTGAAGCTCCTGTAAAAAAATGATGCTCCGAAATCAACTTCTGTCACCTTAGTGATACATTTTGGGATAGTACCTAAAGTTTAAAGCAGAAATTGGGGCACTTTTGAAATTTTCATTTTTGACCAAAATCGACAGGTCCGGGGCTTAGGGAATTTCTCATATGCCACAAAACGGTTGAAGCTCCTGTTCAAAAATGATGCTCCGAAATCAAATTCTGTCACCTTAGTGATACATTTTGGGATAGTACCTAAAGTTTAAAGCAGAAATTGGGGCACTTTTGAAATTTTCCTTTTTGACCAAAATCGACAGGTCCGGGGCTTAGGGAATTTCTCATATGCCACTAAACGGTTGAAGCTCCTGTTCAAAAATGATGCTCCGAAATCAACTTCTGTCACCTTAGTGATACATTTTGGGATAGTACCTAAAGTTTAAAGCAGACATTGGGGCACTTTTGAAATTTTCATTTTTGACCAAAATCGACAGGTCCGGGGCTTAGGGAATTTCTCATATGCCACAAAACGGTTGAAGCTCCTGTTCAAAAATGATGCTCCGAAATCAACTTCTGTCACCTTAGTGATACATTTTGAGATAGTACCTAAAGTTTAAAGCAGAAATTGGGGCACTTTTGAAATTTTCATTTATGACCAAAATCGACAGGTCCGGGGCTTAGGGAATTTCTCATATGCCACAAAACGGTTGAAGCTCCTGTTCAAAAATGATGCTCCAAAATCAACTTCTGTCACCTTAGTGATACATTTTGGGATAGTACCTAAAGTTTAAAGCAGAAATTGGGGCACTTTTGAAATTTTCATTTTTGTCCAAAATCGACAGGTCCGAGGCTTAGGGAATTTCTCATATGCCACAAAACGGTTGAAGCTCCTGTTCAAAAATGATGCTCCGAAATCAACTTCTGTCACCTTAGTGATACATTTTGTGATAGTACCTCAAGTTTAAAGCAGAAATTGGGGCACTTTTGAAATTTTCATTTTTGACCAAAATCGACAGGTCCGGGGCTTAGGGAATTTCTCATATGCCACAAAATGGTTGAAGCTCCTGTTCAAAAATGATGCTCCGAAATCAACTTCTGTCACCTTAGTGATACATTTTGGGATAGTACCTAAAGTTTAAAGCAGTAATTGGGGCACTTTTGAAATTTTCATTTTTGACCAAAATCGACAGGTCCGGGGCTTATGGAATTCTCATATGCCACAAAACGGTTGAAGCTCCTGTTCAAAAATGATTCTCCGAAATCAACTTCTGTCACCTTAGTGATACATTTTGGGATAGTACCTAAAGTTTAAAGCAGAAATTGGGGCACTTTTGAAATTTTCATTTTTGACCAAAATCGACAGGTCCGGGGCTTAGGGAATTTCTCATATGCCACAAAACGGTTGAAGCTCCTGTTCAAAAATGATGCTCCAAAATCAACTTCTGTCACCTTAGTGATACATTTTGGGATAGTACCTAAAGTTTAAAGCAGAAATTGGGGCACTTTTGAAATTTTCATTTTTGACCAAAATCGACCGTTCCGGGGCTTAGGTAATTATCATATGCCACAAAATGGTTGAAGCTCCTGTTCAAAAATGATGCTCCAAAATCAACTTCTATCACCTTAGTGATACATTTTGGGATAGTACCTAAAGTTTAAAGCAGAAATTGGGGCACTTTTGAAATTTTCATTTTTGTCCAAAATCGACAGGTCCGGGGCTTAGGGAATTTCTCATATGCCACAAAACAGTTGAAGCTCCTGTTCAAAAATGATGCTCCGAAATCAACTTCGGTCACCTTAGTGATACATTTTGGGTTAGTACCTAAAGTTTAAAGCAGAAATTGGGGCACTTTTGAAATTTTCATTTTTGACCAAAATCGACAGGTCCGGGGCTTAGGGAATTTCTCATATGCCACAAAACAGTTGAAGCTCCTGTTCAAAAATGATGCTCCGAAATCAACTTCTGTCACCTTAGTGATACATTTTGAGATAGTACCTAAAGTTTAAAGCAGAAATTGGGGCACTTTTGAAATTTTCATTTTTGACCAAAATCGACAGGTCCGGGGCTTAGGGAATTTCTCATATGCCACAAAACAGTTGAAGCTCCTGTTCAAAAATGATGCTCCGAAATCAACTTCTGTCACCTTAGTGATACATTTTGGGATAGTACCTAAAGTTTAAAGCAGAAATTGGGGCACTTTTGAAATTTTCATTTTTGACCAAAATCGACAGGTCCGGGGCTTAGGGAATTTCTCATATGCCACAAAACAGTTGAAGCTCCTGTTCAAAAATGATGCTCCGAAATCAACTTCTGTCACCTTAGTGATACATTTTGGGATAGTACCTAAAGTTTAAAGCAGAAATTGGGGCACTTTTGAAATTTTCATTTTTGACCAAAATCGACAGGTCCGGGGCTTATGGAATTCTCATATGCCACAAAACGGTTGAAGCTCCTGTAAAAAAATGATGCTCCGAAATCAACTTCTGTCACCTTAGTGATACATTTTGGGATAGTACCTAAAGTTTAAAGCAGAAATTGGGGCACTTTTGAAATTTTCATTTTTGACCAAAATCGACAGGTCCGGGGCTTAGGGAATTTCTCATATGCCACAAAACGGTTGAAGCTCCTGTTCAAAAATGATGCTCCGAAATCAAATTCTGTCACCTTAGTGATACATTTTGGGATAGTACCTAAAGTTTAAAGCAGAAATTGGGGCACTTTTGAAATTTTCCTTTTTGACCAAAATCGACAGGTCCGGGGCTTAGGGAATTTCTCATATGCCACAAAACGGTTGAAGCTCCTGTTCAAAAATGATTCTCCGAAATCAACTTCTGTCACCTTAGTGATACATTTTGGGATAGTACCTAAAGTTTAAAGCAGACATTGGGGCACTTTTGAAATTTTCATTTTTGACCAAAATCGACAGGTCCGGGGCTTAGGGAATTTCTCATATGCCACAAAACGGTTGAAGCTCCTGTTCAAAAATGATGCTCCGAAATCAACTTCTGTCACCTTAGTGATACATTTTGAGATAGTACCTAAAGTTTAAAGCAGAAATTGGGGCACTTTTGAAATTTTCATTTATGACCAAAATCGACAGGTCCGGGGCTTAGGGAATTTCTCATATGCCACAAAACGGTTGAAGCTCCTGTTCAAAAATGATGCTCCAAAATCAACTTCTGTCACCTTAGTGATACATTTTGGGATAGTACCTAAAGTTTAAAGCAGAAATTGGGGCACTTTTGAAATTTTCATTTTTGTCCAAAATCGACAGGTCCGAGGCTTAGGGAATTTCTCATATGCCACAAAACGGTTGAAGCTCCTGTTCAAAAATGATGCTCCGAAATCAACTTCTGTCACCTTAGTGATACATTTTGTGATAGTACCTCAAGTTTAAAGCAGAAATTGGGGCACTTTTGAAATTTTCATTTTTGACCAAAATCGACAGGTCCGGGGCTTAGGGAATTTCTCATATGCCACAAAATGGTTGAAGCTCCTGTTCAAAAATGATGCTCCGAAATCAACTTCTGTCACCTTAGTGATACATTTTGGGATAGTACCTAAAGTTTAAAGCAGTAATTGGGGCACTTTTGAAATTTTCATTTTTGACCAAAATCGACAGGTCCGGGGCTTATGGAATTCTCATATGCCACAAAACGGTTGAAGCTCCTGTTCAAAAATGATTCTCCGAAATCAACTTCTGTCACCTTAGTGATACATTTTGGGATAGTACCTAAAGTTTAAAGCAGAAATTGGGGCACTTTTGAAATTTTCATTTTTGACCAAAATCGACAGGTCCGGGGCTTAGGGAATTTCTCATATGCCACAAAACGGTTGAAGCTCCTGTTCAAAAATGATGCTCCAAAATCAACTTCTGTCACCTTAGTGATACATTTTGGGATAGTACCTAAAGTTTAAAGCAGAAATTGGGGCACTTTTGAAATTTTCATTTTTGACCAAAATCGACCGTTCCGGGGCTTAGGTAATTCTCATATGCCACAAAACGGTTGAAGCTCCTGTTCAAAAATGATGCTCCAAAATCAACTTCTATCACCTTAGTGATACATTTTGGGATAGTACCTAAAGTTTAAAGCAGAAATTGGGGCACTTTTGAAATTTTCATTTTTGTCCAAAATCGACAGGTCCGGGGCTTAGGGAATTTCTCATATGCCACAAAACAGTTGAAGCTCCTGTTCAAAAATGATGCTCCGAAATCAACTTCGGTCACCTTAGTGATACATTTTGGGATAGTACCTAAAGTTTAAAGCAGAAATTGGGGCACTTTTGAAATTTTCATTTTTGACCAAAATCGACAGGTCCGGGGCTTAGGGAATTTCTCATATGCCACAAAACAGTTGAAGCTCCTGTTCAAAAATGATGCTCCGAAATCAACTTCTGTCACCTTAGTGATACATTTTGGGATAGTACCTAAAGTTTAAAGCAGAAATTGGGGCACTTTTGAAATTTTCATTTTTGACCAAAATCGACAGGTCCGGGGCTTATGGAATTTTCATATGCCACAAAACGGTTGAAGCTCCTGTTAAAAAATGATGCTCCGAAATCAACTTCTGTCACCTTAGTGATACATTTTGGGATAGTACCTAAAGTTTAAAGCAGAAATTGGGGCACTTTTGAAATTTTCATTTTTGTCCAAAATCGACAGGTCCGGGGCTTAGGGAATTTCTCATATGCCACAAAACGGTTGAAGCTCCTGTTCAAAAATGATGCTCCGAAATCAACTTCGGTCACCTTAGTGATACATTTTGGGATAGTACCTAAAGTTTAAAGCAGAAATTGGGGCACTTTTGAAATTTTCATTTTTGACGAAAATCGACAGGTCCGGGGCTTAGGGAATTTCTCATATGCCACAAAACAGTTGAAGCTCCTGTTCAAAAATGATGCTCCGAAATCAACTTCTGTCACCTTAGTGATACATTTTGGGATAGTACCTAAAGTTTAAAGCAGTAATTGGGGCACTTTTGAAATTTTTATTTTTGACCAAAATCGACAGGTCCGGGGCTTAGGGAATTTCTCATATGCCACAAAACAGTTGAAGCTCCTGTTCAAAAATGATGCTCCGAAATCAACTTCGGTCACCTTAGTGATACATTTTGGGATAGTACCTAAAGTTTAAAGCAGAAATTGGGGCACTTTTGAAATTTTCATTTTTGACCAAAATCGACAGGTCCGGGGCTTAGAAAATTTCTCATATGCCACAAAACAGTTGAAGCTCCTGTTCAAAAATGATGCTCCGAAATCAACTTCTGTCACCTTAGTGATACATTTTGGGATAGTACCTAAAGTTTAAAGCAGAAATTGGGGCACTTTTGAAATTTTCATTTTTGACCAAAATCGACAGGTCCGGGGCTTATGGAATTCTCATATGCCACAAAACGGTTGAAGCTCCTGTAAAAAAATGATGCTCCGAAATCAACTTCTGTCACCTTAGTGATACATTTTGGGATAGTACCTAAAGTTTAAAGCAGACATTGGGGCACTTTTGAAATTTTCATTTTTGACCAAAATCGACAGGTCCGGGGCTTAGGGAATTTCTCATATGCCACAAAACGGTTGAAGCTCCTGTTCAAAAATGATGCTCCGAAATCAACTTCTGTCACCTTAGTGATACATTTTGGGATAGTACCTAAAGTTTAAAGCAGAAATTGGGGCACTTTTGAAATTTTCATTTTTGACCAAAATCGACAGGTCCGGGGCTTAGGGAATTTCTCATATGCCACAAAACGGTTGAAGCTCCAGTTCAAAAATGATGCTCCGAAATCAACTTCTGTCACCTTAGTGATACATTTTGGGATAGTACCTAAAGTTTAAAGCAGAAATTGGGGCACTTTTGAAATTTTCATTTTTGTCCAAAATCGACAGGTCCGGGGCTTAGGGAATTTCTCATATGCCACAAAACGGTTGAAGCTCCTGTTCAAAAATGATGCTCCAAAATCAACTTCGGTCACCTTAGTGATACATTTTGGGATAGTACCTAAAGTTTAAAGCAGAAATTGGGGCACTTTTGAAATTTTCATTTTTGACCAAAATCGACAGGTCCGGGGCTTAGGGAATTTCTCATATGCCACAAAACAGTTGAAGCTCCTGTTCAAAAATGATGCTCCGAAATCAACTTCTGTCACCTTAGTGATACATTTTGGGATAGTACCTAAAGTTTAAAGCAGTAATTGGGGCACTTTTGAAATTTTCATTTTTGACCAAAATCGACAGGTCCGGGGCTTAGGGAATTTCTCATATGCCACAAAACAGTTGAAGCTCCTGTTCAAAAATGATTCTCCGAAATCAACTTCGGTCACCTTAGTGATACATTTTGAGATAGTACCTAAAGTTTAAAGCAGAAATTGGGGCACTTTTGAAATTTTCATTTTTGACCAAAGTCGACAGGTCCGGGGCTTAGGGAATTTCTCATATGCCACAAAACAGTTGAAGCTCCTGTTCAAAAATGATGCTCCGAAATCAACTTCTGTCACCTTAGTGATACATTTTGGGATAGTACCTAAAGTTTAAAGCAGAAATTGGGGCACTTTTGAAATTTTCATTTTTGACCAAAATCGACAGGTCCGGGGCTTATGGAATTCTCATATGCCACAAAACGGTTGAAGCTCCTGTTAAAAAATGATGCTCCGAAATCAACTTCTGTCACCTTAGTGATACATTTTGGGATAGTACCTAAAGTTTAAAGCAGAAATTGGGGCACTTTTGAAATTTTCATTTTTGACCAAAATCGACAGGTCCGGGGCTTAGGGAATTTCTCATATGCCACAAAACAGTTGAAGCTCCTGTTCAAAAATGATGCTCCGAAATCAACTTCTGTCACCTTAGTGATACATTTTGGGATAGTACCTAAAGTTTAAAGCAGAAATTGGGGCACTTTTGAAATTTTCATTTTTGACCAAAATCGACAGGTCCGGGGCTTATGGAATTCTCATATGCCACAAAACGGTTGAAGCTCCTGTAAAAAAATGATGCTCCGAAATCAACTTTTGTCACCTTAGTGATACATTTTGGGATAGTACCTAAAGTTTAAAGCAGAAATTGGGGCACTTTTGAAATTTTCATTTTTGACCAAAATCGACAGGTCCGGGGCTTAGGGAATTTCTCATATGCCACAAAACGGTTGAAGCTCCTGTTCAAAAATGATGCTCCGAAATCAACTTCTGTCACCTTAGTGATACATTTTGGGATAGTACCTAAAGTTTAAAGCAGAAATTGGGGCACTTTTGAAATTTTCATTTTTGACCAAAATCGACAGGTCCGGGGCTTAGGGAATTTCTCATATGCCACAAAACGGTTGAAGCTCCTGTTCAAAAATGATGCTCCGAAATCAACTTCTGTCACCTTAGTGATACATTTTGAGATAGTACCTAAAGTTTAAAGCAGAAATTGGGGCACTTTTGAAATTTTCATTTATGACCAAAATCGACAGGTCCGGGGCTTAGGGAATTTCTCATATGCCACAAAACGGTTGAAGCTCCTGTTCAAAAATGATGCTCCAAAATCAACTTCTGTCACCTTAGTGATACAATTTGGGATAGTACCTAAAGTTTAAAGCAGAAATTGGGGCACTTTTGAAATTTTCATTTTTGACCAAAATCGACAGGTCCGGGGCTTAGGGAATTCTCATATGCCACAAAACGGTTGAAGCTCCTGTTAAAAAATGATGCTCCAAAATCAACTTCTGTCACCTTAATGATACATTTTGGGATAGTACCTAAAGTTTAAAGCAGAAATTGGGGCACTTTTGAAATTTTCATTTTTGTCCAAAATCGACAGGTCCGGGGCTTAGGGAATTTCTCATATGCCACAAAACGGTTGAAGCTCCTGTTCAAAAATGATGCTCCGAAATCAACTTCTGTCACCTTAGTGATACATTTTGTGATAGTACCTAAAGTTTAAAGCAGAAATTGGGGCACTTTTGAAATTTTCATTTTTGACCAAAATCGACAGGTGCGGGGCTTAGGGAATTTCTCATATGCCACAAAATGGTTGAAGCTCCTGTTCAAAAATGATGCTCCGAAATCAACTTCTGTCACCTTAGTGATACATTT
Organism: Pseudophryne corroboree; assembly: GCF_028390025.1. Taxonomy (NCBI): domain Eukaryota; kingdom Metazoa; phylum Chordata; class Amphibia; order Anura; family Myobatrachidae; genus Pseudophryne; species Pseudophryne corroboree. The sequence continues at coordinate 17,289 of NW_026969654.1, forward strand.
TGGGATAGTACCTAAAGTTTAAAGCAGTAATTGGGGCACTTTTGAAATTTTCATTTTTGACCAAAATCGACAGGTCCGGGGCTTATGGAATTCTCATATGCCACAAAACGGTTGAAGCTCCTGTTCAAAAATGATGCTCCGAAATCAACTTCTGTCACCTTAGTGATACATTTTGGGATAGTACCTAAAGTTTAAAGCAGAAATTGGGGCACTTTTGAAATTTTCATTTTTGACCAAAATCGACAGGTCCGGGGCTTAGGGAATTTCTCATATGCCACAAAACGGTTGAAGCTCCTGTTCAAAAATGATGCTCCAAAATCAACTTCTGTCACCTTAGTGATACATTTTGGGATAGTACCTAAAGTTTAAAGCAGAAATTGGGGCACTTTTGAAATTTTCATTTTTGACCAAAATCGACAGGTCCGGGGCTTAGGGAATTCTAATATGCCACAAAACGGTTGAAGCTCCTGTTCAAAAATGATGCTCCAAAATCAACTTCTGTCACCTTAGTGATACATTTTGGGATAGTACCTAAAGTTTAAAGCAGAAATTGGGGCACTTTTGAAATTTTCATTTTTGACCAAAATCAACAGGTCCGGGGCTTAGGGAATTTCTCATATGCCACAAAACAGTTGAAGCTCCTGTTCAAAAATGATGCTCCGAAATCAACTTCTGTCACCTTAGTGATACATTTTGGGATAGTACCTAAAGTTTAAAGCAGAAATTGGGGCACTTTTGAAATTTTCATTTTTGACCAAAATCGACAGGTCCGGGGCTTATGGAATTCTCATATGCCACAAAACGGTTGAAGCTCCTGTAAAAAAATGATGCTCCGAAATCAACTTCTGTCACCTTAGTGATACATTTTGGGATAGTACCTAAAGTTTAAAGCAGAAATTGGGGCACTTTTGAAATTTTCATTTTTGACCAAAATCGACAGGTCCGGGGCTTAGGGAATTTCTCATATGCCACAAAACGGTTGAAGCTCCTGTTCAAAAATGATGCTCCGAAATCAAATTCTGTCACCTTAGTGATACATTTTGGGATAGTACCTAAAGTTTAAAGCAGAAATTGGGGCACTTTTGAAATTTTCCTTTTTGACCAAAATCGACAGGTCCGGGGCTTAGGGAATTTCTCATATGCCACAAAACGGTTGAAGCTCCTGTTCAAAAATGATGCTCCGAAATCAACTTCTGTCACCTTAGTGATACATTTTGGGATAGTACCTAAAGTTTAAAGCAGACATTGGGGCACTTTTGAAATTTTCATTTTTGACCAAAATCGACAGGTCCGGGGCTTAGGGAATTTCTCATATGCCACAAAACGGTTGAAGCTCCTGTTCAAAAATGATGCTCCGAAATCAACTTCTGTCACCTTAGTGATACATTTTGAGATAGTACCTAAAGTTTAAAGCAGAAATTGGGGCACTTTTGAAATTTTCATTTATGACCAAAATCGACAGGTCCGGGGCTTAGGGAATTTCTCATATGCCACAAAACGGTTGAAGCTCCTGTTCAAAAATGATGCTCCGAAATCAACTTCTGTCACCTTAGTGATACATTTTGGGATAGTACCTAAAGTTTAAAGCAGAAATTGGGGCACTTTTGAAATTTTCATTTTTGACCAAAATCGACAGGTCCGGGGCTTAGGGAATTTCTCATATGCCACAAAACAGTTGAAACTCCTGTTCAAAAATGATGCTCCGAAATCAACTTCTGTCACCTTAGTGATACATTTTGGGATAGTACCTAAAGTTTAAAGCAGAAATTGGGGCACTTTTGAAATTTTCATTTTTGACCAAAATCGACAGGTCCGGAGCTTATGGAATTCTCATATGCCACAAAACGGTTGAAGCTCCTGTAAAAAAATGATGCTCCGAAATCAACTTCTGTCACCTTAGTGATACATTTTGGGATAGTACCTAAAGTTTAAAGCAGAAATTGGGGCACTTTTGAAATTTTCATTTTTGACCAAAATCGACAGGTCCGGGGCTTAGGGAATTTCTCATATGCCACAAAACGGTTGAAGCTCCTGTTCAAAAATGATGCTCCGAAATCAACTTCTGTCACCTCAGTGATACATTTTGGGATAGTACCTAAAGTTTAAAGCAGAAATTGGGGCACTTTTGAAATTTTCATTTTTGACCAAAATCGACAGGTCCGGGGCTTAGGGAATTTCTCATATGCCACAAAACGGTTGAAGCTCCTGTTCAAAAATGATGCTCCGAAATCAACTTCTGTCACCTCAGTGATACATTTTGGGATAGTACCTAAAGTTTAAAGCAGAAATTGGGGCACTTTTGAAATTTTCATTTTTGACCAAAATCAACAGGTCCGGGGCTTAGGGAATTTCTCATATGCTACAAAACGGTTGAAGCTCCTGATCAAAAATGATGCTCCGAAATCAACTTCTGTCACCTCAGTGATACATTTTGGGATAGTACCTAAAGTTTAAAGCAGAAATTGGGGCACTTTTGAAATTTTCATTTATGACCAAAATCGACAGGTCCGGGGCTTAGGGAATTTCTCATATGCCACAAAACGGTTGAAGCTCCTGTTCAAAAATGATGCTCCAAAATCAACTTCTGTCACCTCAGTGATACATTTTGGGATAGTACCTAAAGTTTAAAGCAGAAATTGGGGCACTTTTGAAATTTTCATTTTTGACCAAAATCGACAGGTCCGGGGCTTAGGGAATTCTCATATGCCACAAAACGGTTGAAGCTCCTGTTCAAAAATGATGCTCCAAAATCAACTTCTGTCACCTTAGTGATACATTTTGGGATAGTACCTAAAGTTTAAAGCAGAAATTGGGGCACTTTTAAAATTTTCATTTTTGACCAAAATCGACAGGTCCGGGGCTTAGGGAATTTCTCATATGCCACAAAACGGTTGAAGCTCCTGTTCAAAAATGATGCTCCGAAATCAACTTCTGTCACCTTAGTGATACATTTTGTGATAGTACCTAAAGTTTAAAGCAGAAATTGGGGCACTTTTGACATTTTCATTTTTGACCAAAATCGACAGGTCCGGGGCTTAGGGAATTTCTCATATGCCACAAAACGGTTGAAGCTCCTGTTCAAAAATGATGCTCCGAAATCAACTTCTGTCACCTTAGTGATACATTTTGGGATAGTACCTAAAGTTTAAAGTAGAAATTGGGGCACTTTTGAAATTTTCATTTTTGACCAAAATCGACAGGTCCGGGGCTTAGGGAATTTCTCATATGCCACAAAACAGTTGAAACTCCTGTTCAAAAATGATGCTCCGAAATCAACTTCTGTCACCTCAGTGATACATTTTGGGATAGTACCTAAAGTTTAAAGCAGAAATTGGGGCACTTTTGAAATTTTCATTTTTGACCAAAATCGACAGGTCCGGGGCTTAGGGAATTTCTCATATGCCACAAAACGGTTGAAGCTCCTGTTCAAAAATGATGCTCCGAAATCAACTTCTGTCACCTCAGTGATACATTTTGGGATAGTACCTAAAGTTTAAAGCAGAAATTGGGGCACTTTTGAAATTTTCATTTTTGACCAAAATCAACAGGTCCGGGGCTTAGGGAATTTCTCATATGCTACAAAACGGTTGAAGCTCCTGATCACAAATGATGCTCCGAAATCAACTTCTGTCACCTCAGTGATACATTTTGGGATAGTACCTAAAGTTTAAAGCAGAAATTGGGGCACTTTTGAAATTTTCATTTTTGACCAAAATCGACAGGTCAGGGGCTTAGGGAATTTCTCATATGCCACAAAACGGTTGAAGCTCCTGTTAAAAAATGATGCTCCGAAATCAACTTCTGTCACCTCAGTAATACATTTTGGGATAGTAACTAAAGTTTAAAGCAGAAATTGGGGCACTTTTGAAATTTTCATTTTTGACCAAAATCAACAGGTGCAGGGCTTAGGGAATTTCTCATATGCCACAAAACGGTTGAAGCTCCTGTTCAAAAATGATGCTCCGAAATCAACTTCTGTCACCTCAGTGATACATTTTGGGATAGTACCTAAAGTTTAAAGCAGAAATTGGGGCACTTTTGAAATTTTCATTTTTGACCAAAATCGACAGGTCCGGGGCTTAGGGAATTTCTCATATGCCACAAAACGGTTGAAGCTCCTGTTCAAAAATGATGCTCTGAAATCAACTTCTGTCACCTCAGTGATACATTTTGGGATAGTACCTAAAGTTTAAAGCAGAAATTGGGGCACTTTTGAAATTTTCATTTTTGACCAAAATCGACAGGTCCGGGGCTTAGGGAATTTCTCATATGCCACAAAACGGTTGAAGCTCCTGTTCAAAAATGATGCTCCGAAATCAACTTCTGTCACCTCAGTGATACATTTTGGGATAGTACCTAAAGTTTAAAGCAGAAATTGGGGCACTTTTGAAATTTTCATTTTTGACCAAAATCGACAGGTCCGGGGCTTAGTGAATTTCTCATATGCCACAAAACGGTTGAAGCTCCTGTTCAAAAATGATGCTCCGAAATCAACTTCTGTCACCTCAGTGATACATTTTGGGATAGTACCTAAAGTTTAAAGCAGAAATTGGGGCACTTTTGAAATTTTCATTTTGTGACCAAAATCGACAGGTCCGGGGCTTAGGGAATTTCTCATATGCCACAAAACGGTTGAAGCTCCTGATCAAAAATGATGCTCCGAAATCAACTTCTGTCACCTCAGTGATACATTTTGGGATAGTACCTAAAGTTTAAAGCAGAAATTGGGGCACTTTTGAAATTTTAATTTTTGACCAAAATCGACAGGTCCGGGGCTTAGGGAATTTCTCATATGCCACAAAACGGTTGAAGCTCCTGTTCAAAAATGATGCTCCGAAATCAACTTCTGTCACCTCAGTGATACATTTTGGGATAGTACCTAAAGTTTAAAGCAGAAATTGGGGCACTTTTGAAATTTTCATTTTTGACCAAAATCGACAGGTCCGGGGCTTAGGGAATTCTCATATGCCACAAAACGGTTGAAGCTCCTGTTCAAAAATGATGCTCCAAAATCAACTTCTGTCACCTTAGTGATACATTTTGGGATAGTACCTAAAGTTTAAAGCAGAAATTGGGGCACTTTTAAAATTTTCATTTTTGACCAAAATCGACAGGTCCGGGGCTTAGGGAATTTCTCATATGCCACAAAACGGTTGAAGCTCCTGTTCAAAAATGATGCTCCGAAATCAACTTCTGTCACCTTAGTGATACATTTTGTGATAGTACCTAAAGTTTAAAGCAGAAATTGGGGCACTTTTGACATTTTCATTTTTGACCAAAATCGACAGGTCCGGGGCTTAGGGAATTTCTCATATGCCACAAAACGGTTGAAGCTCCTGTTCAAAAATGATGCTCCGAAATCAACTTCTGTCACCTTAGTGATACATTTTGGGATAGTACCTAAAGTTTAAAGTAGAAATTGGGGCACTTTTGAAATTTTCATTTTTGACCAAAATCGACAGGTCCGGGGCTTAGGGAATTTCTCATATGCCACAAAACAGTTGAAACTCCTGTTCAAAAATGATGCTCCGAAATCAACTTCTGTCACCTTAGTGATACATTTTGGGATAGTACCTAAAGTTTAAAGCAGAAATTGGGGCACTTTTGAAATTTTCATTTTTGACCAAAATCGACAGGTCCGGAGCTTATGGAATTCTCATATGCCACAAAACGGTTGAAGCTCCTGTAAAAAAATGATGCTCCGAAATCAACTTCTGTCACCTTAGTGATACATTTTGGGATAGTACCTAAAGTTTAAAGCAGAAATTGGGGCACTTTTGACATTTTCATTTTTGACCAAAGTCGACAGGTCCGGGGCTTAGGGAATTTCTCATATTCCACAAAATGGTTGAAGCTCCTGTTCAAAAATGATGCTCCAAAATCAACTTCTGTCACCTCAGTGATACATTTTGGGATAGTACCTAAAGTTTAAAGCAGAAATTGGGGCACTTTTGAAATTTTCATTTTTGACCAAAATCGACAGGTCCGGGGCTTAGGGAATTTCTCATATGCCACAAAACGGTTGAAGCTCCTGTTCAAAAATGATGCTCCGAAATCAACTTCTGTCACCTCAGTGATACATTTTGGGATAGTACCTAAAGTTTAAAGCAGAAATTGGGGCACTTTTGAAATTTTCATTTTTGACCAAAATCGACAGGTCCGGGGCTTAGGGAATTTCTCATATGCCACAAAACGGTTGAAGCTCCTGTTCAAAAATGATGCTCCGAAATCAACTTCTGTCACCTCAGTGATACATTTTGGGATAGTACCTAAAGTTTAAAGCAGAAATTGGGGCACTTTTGAAATTTTCATTTTTGACCAAAATCAACAGGTCCGGGGCTTAGGGAATTTCTCATATGCTACAAAACGGTTGAAGCTCCTGATCACAAATGATGCTCCGAAATCAACTTCTGTCACCTCAGTGATACATTTTGGGATAGTACCTAAAGTTTAAAGCAGAAATTGGGGCACTTTTGAAATTTTCATTTTTGACCAAAATCGACAGGTCAGGGGCTTAGGGAATTTCTCATATGCCACAAAACGGTTGAAGCTCCTGTTCAAAAATGATGCTCCGAAATCAACTTCTGTCACCTCAGTGATACATTTTGGGATAGTACCTAAAGTTTAAAGCAGAAATTGGGGCACTTTTGAAATTTTCATTTTTGACCAAAATCGACAGGTCCGGGGCTTAGGGAATTTCTCATATGCCACAAAACGGTTGAAGCTCCTGTTCAAAAATGATGCTCTGAAATCAACTTCTGTCACCTCAGTGATACATTTTGGGATAGTACCTAAAGTTTAAAGCAGAAATTGGGGCACTTTTGAAATTTTCATTTTTGACCAAAATCGACAGGTCCGGGGCTTAGGGAATTTCTCATATGCCACAAAACGGTTGAAGCTCCTGTTCAAAAATGATGCTCCGAAATCAACTTCTGTCACCTCAGTGATACATTTTGGGATAGTACCTAAAGTTTAAAGCAGAAATTGGGGCACTTTTGAAATTTTCATTTTTGACCAAAATCGACAGGTCCGGGGCTTAGTGAATTTCTCATATGCCACAAAACGGTTGAAGCTCCTGTTCAAAAATGATGCTCCGAAATCAACTTCTGTCACCTCAGTGATACATTTTGGGATAGTACCTAAAGTTTAAAGCAGAAATTGGGGCACTTTTGAAATTTTCATTTTGTGACCAAAATCGACAGGTCCGGGGCTTAGGGAATTTCTCATATGCCACAAAACGGTTGAAGCTCCTGATCAAAAATGATGCTCCGAAATCAACTTCTGTCACCTCAGTGATACATTTTGGGATAGTACCTAAAGTTTAAAGCAGAAATTGGGGCACTTTTGAAATTTTAATTTTTGACCAAAATCGACAGGTCCGGGGCTTAGGGAATTTCTCATATGCCACAAAACGGTTGAAGCTCCTGTTCAAAAATGATGCTCCGAAATCAACTTCTGTCACCTCAGTGATACATTTTGGGATAGTACCTAAAGTTTAAAGCAGAAATTGGGGCACTTTTGAAATTTTCATTTTTGACCAAAATCGACAGGTCCGGAGCTTATGGAATTCTCATATGCCACAAAACGGTTGAAGCTCCTGTAAAAAAATGATGCTCCGAAATCAACTTCTGTCACCTTAGTGATACATTTTGAGATAGTACCTAAAGTTTAAAGCAGAAATTGGGGCACTTTTGAAATTTTCATTTATGACCAAAATCGACAGGTCCGGGGCTTAGGGAATTTCTCATATGCCACAAAACGGTTGAAGCTCCTGTTCAAAAATGATGCTCCGAAATCAACTTCTGTCACCTTAGTGATACATTTTGGGATAGTACCTAAAGTTTAAAGCAGAAATTGGGGCACTTTTGAAATTTTCATTTTTGACCAAAATCGACAGGTCCGGGGCTTAGGGAATTTCTCATATGCCACAAAACGGTTGAAGCTCCTGTTCAAAAATGATGCTCCGAAATCAAATTCTGTCACCTTAGTGATACATTTTGGGATAGTACCTAAAGTTTAAAGCAGAAATTGGGGCACTTTTGAAATTTTCCTTTTTGACCAAAATCGACAGGTCCGGGGCTTAGGGAATTTCTCATATGCCACAAAACGGTTGAAGCTCCTGTTCAAAAATGATGCTCCGAAATCAACTTCTGTCACCTTAGTGATACATTTTGGGATAGTACCTAAAGTTTAAAGCAGACATTGGGGCACTTTTGAAATTTTCATTTTTGACCAAAATCGACAGGTCCGGGGCTTAGGGAATTTCTCATATGCCACAAAACGGTTGAAGCTCCTGTTCAAAAATGATGCTCCGAAATCAACTTCTGTCACCTTAGTGATACATTTTGAGATAGTACCTAAAGTTTAAAGCAGAAATTGGGGCACTTTTGAAATTTTCATTTATGACCAAAATCGACAGGTCCGGGGCTTAGGGAATTTCTCATATGCCACAAAACGGTTGAAGCTCCTGTTCAAAAATGATGCTCCGAAATCAACTTCTGTCACCTTAGTGATACATTTTGGGATAGTACCTAAAGTTTAAAGCAGAAATTGGGGCACTTTTGAAATTTTCATTTTTGACCAAAATCGACAGGTCCGGGGCTTAGGGAATTTCTCATATGCCACAAAACAGTTGAAACTCCTGTTCAAAAATGATGCTCCGAAATCAACTTCTGTCACCTTAGTGATACATTTTGGGATAGTACCTAAAGTTTAAAGCAGAAATTGGGGCACTTTTGAAATTTTCATTTTTGACCAAAATCGACAGGTCCGGAGCTTATGGAATTCTCATATGCCACAAAACGGTTGAAGCTCCTGTAAAAAAATGATGCTCCGAAATCAACTTCTGTCACCTTAGTGATACATTTTGGGATAGTACCTAAAGTTTAAAGCAGAAATTGGGGCACTTTTGACATTTTCATTTTTGACCAAAGTCGACAGGTCCGGGCTTAGGGAATTTCTCATATGCCACAAAATGGTTGAAGCTCCTGTTCAAAAATGATGCTCCAAAATCAACTTCTGTCACCTCAGTGATACATTTTGGGATAGTGCCTAAAGTTTAAAGCAGAAATTGGGGCACTTTTGAAATTTTCATTTTTGACCAAAATCGACAGGTCCGGGGCTTAGGGAATTTCTCATATGCCACAAAACGGTTGAAGCTCCTGTTCAAAAATGATGCTCCGAAATCAACTTCTGTCACCTCAGTGATACATTTTGGGATAGTACCTAAAGTTTAAAGCAGAAATTGGGGCACTTTTGAAATTTTCATTTTTGACCAAAATCGACAGGTCCGGGGCTTAGGGAATTTCTCATATGCCCCAAAATGGTTGAAGCTCCTGTTCAAAAATGATGCTCCGAAATCAACTTCTGTCACCTCAGTGATACATTTTGGGATAGTACCTAAAGTTTAAAGCAGAAATTGGGGGCACTTTTGAAATTTTCATTTTTGACCAAAATCAACAGGTCCGGGGCTTAGGGAATTTCTCATATGCTACAAAACGGTTGAAGCTCCTGTTTAAAATGATGCTCCGAAATCAACTTCTGTCACCTCAGTGATACATTTTGGGATAGTACCTAAAGTTTAAAGCAGAAATTGGGGCACTTTTGAAATTTTCATTTATGACCAAAATCGACAGGTCCGGGGCTTAGGGAATTTCTCATATGCCACAAAACGGTTGAAGCTCCTGTTCAAAATGATGCTCCAAAATCAACTTCTGTCACCTCAGTGATACATTTTGGGATAGTACCTAAAGTTTAAAGCAGAAATTGGGGCACTTTTGAAATTTTCATTTTTGACCAAAATCGACAGGTCCGGGGCTTAGGGAATTCTCATATGCCACAAAACGGTTGAAGCTCCTGTTCAAAAATGATGCTCCAAAATCAACTTCTGTCACCTTAGTGATACATTTTGGGATAGTACCTAAAGTTTAAAGCAGAAATTGGGGCACTTTTAAAATTTTCATTTTTGACCAAAATCGACAGGTCCGGGGCTTAGGGAATTTCTCATATGCCACAAAACGGTTGAAGCTCCTGTTCAAAAATGATGCTCCGAAATCAACTTCTGTCACCTTAGTGATACATTTTGTGATAGTACCTAAAGTTTAAAGCAGAAATTGGGGCACTTTTGAAATTTTCATTTTTGACCAAAATCGACAGGTCCGGGGCTTAGGGAATTTCTCATATGCCACAAAACGGTTGAAGCTCCTGTTCAAAAATGATGCTCCGAAATCAACTTCTGTCACCTTAGTGATACATTTTGGGATAGTACCTAAAGTTTAAAGTAGAAATTGGGGCACTTTTGAAATTTTCATTTTTGACCAAAATCGACAGGTCCGGGGCTTAGGGAATTTCTCATATGCCACAAAACAGTTGAAACTCCTGTTCAAAAATGATGCTCCGAAATCAACTTCTGTCACCTTAGTGATACATTTTGGGACAGTACCTAAAGTTTAAAGCAGAAATTGGGGCACTTTTGAAATTTTCATTTTTGACCAAAATCGACAGGTCCGGAGCTTATGGAATTCTCATATGCCACAAAACGGTTGAAGCTCCTGTAAAAAAATGATGCTCCGAAATCAACTTCTGTCACCTTAGTGATACATTTTGGGATAGTACCTAAAGTTTAAAGCAGAAATTGGGGCACTTTTGACATTTTCATTTTGACCAAAGTCGACAGGTCCGGGGCTTAGGGAATTTCTCATATGCCACAAAATGGTTGAAGCTCCTGTTCAAAAATGATGCTCCAAAATCAACTTCTGTCACCTCAGTGATACATTTTGGGATAGTACCTAAAGTTTAAAGCAGAAATTGGGGTACTTTTGAAATTTTCATTTTTGACCAAAATCGACAGGTCCGGGGCTTAGGGAATTTCTCATATGCCACAAAACGGTTGAAGCTCCTGTTCAAAAATGATGCTCCGAAATCAACTTCTGTCACCTCAGTGATACATTTTGGGATAGTACCTAAAGTTTAAAGCAGAAATTGGGGCACTTTTGAAATTTTCATTTTTGACCAAAATCGACAGGTCCGGGGCTTAGGGAATTCTCATATGCCACAAAACGGTTGAAGCTCCTGTTCAAAAATGATGCTCCAAAATCAACTTCAGTCACCTTAGTGATACATTTTGGGATAGTACCTAAAGTTTAAAGCAGAAATTGGGGCACTTTTAAAATTTTCATTTTTGACCAAAATCGACAGGTCCGGGGCTTAGGGAATTTCTCATATGCCACAAAACGGTTGAAGCTCCTGTTCAAAAATGATGCTCCGAAATCAACTTCTGTCACCTTAGTGATACATTTTGTGATAGTACCTAAAGTTTAAAGCAGAAATTGGGGCACTTTTGAAATTTTCATTTTTGACCAAAATCGACAGGTCCGGGGCTTAGGGAATTTCTCATATGCCACAAAACGGTTGAAGCTCCTGTTCAAAAATGATGCTCCGAAATCAACTTCTGTCACCTTAGTGATACATTTTGGGATAGTACCTAAAGTTTAAAGTAGAAATTGGGGCACTTTTGAAATTTTCATTTTTGACCAAAATCGACAGGTCCGGGGCTTAGGGAATTTCTCATATGCCACAAAACAGTTGAAACTCCTGTTCAAAAATGATGCTCCGAAATCAACTTCTGTCTCCTTAGTGATACATTTTGGGATAGTACCTAAAGTTTAAAGCAGAAATTGGGGCACTTTTGAAATTTTCATTTTTGACCAAAATCGACAGGTCCGGAGCTTATGGAATTCTCATATGCCACAAAATGGTTGAAGCTCCTGTAAAAAAATGATGCTCCGAAATCAACTTCTGTCACCTTAGTGATACATTTTGGGATAGTACCTAAAGTTTAAAGCAGAAATTGGGGCACTTTTGACATTTTCATTTTTGACCAAAGTCGACAGGTCCGGGGCTTAGGGAATTTCTCATATGCCACAAAATGGTTGAAGCTCCTGTTCAAAAATGATGCTCCGAAATCAACTTCTGTCACCTCAGTGATACATTTTGGGATAGTACCTAAAGTTTAAAGCAGAAATTGGGGCACTTTTGAAATTTTCATTTTTGACCAAAATCAACAGGTCCGGGGCTTAGGGAATTTCTCATATGCTACAAAACGGTTGAAGCTCCTGATCAAAAATGATGCTCCGAAATCAACTTCTGTCACCTCAGTGATACATTTTGGGATAGTACCTAAAGTTTAAAGCAGAAATTGGGGCACTTTTGAAATTTTCATTTTTGACCAAAATCGACAGGTCAGGGGCTTAGGGAATTTCTCATATGCCACAAAACGGTTGAAGCTCCTGTTAAAAAAATGATGCTCCGAAATCAACTTCTGTCACCTCAGTAATACATTTTGGGATAGTAACTAAAGTTTAAAGCAGAAATTGGGGCACTTTTGAAATTTTCATTTTTGACCAAAATCAACAGGTGCAGGGCTTAGGGAATTTCTCATATGCCACAAAACGGTTGAAGCTCCTGTTCAAAAATGATGCTCCGAAATCAACTTCTGTCACCTCAGTGATACATTTTGGGATAGTACCTAAAGTTTAAAGCAGAAATTGGGGCACTTTTGAAATTTTCATTTTTGACCAAAATCGACAGGTCCGGGGCTTAGTGAATTTCTCATATGCCACAAAACGGTTGAAGCTCCTGTTCAAAAATGATGCTCCGAAATCAACTTCTGTCACCTCAGTGATACATTTTGGGATAGTACCTAAAGTTTAAAGCAGAAATTGGGGCACTTTTGAAATTTTCATTTTGTGACCAAAATCGACAGGTCCGGGGCTTAGGGAATTTCTCATATGCCACAAAACGGTTGAAGCTCCTGATCAAAAATGATGCTCCGAAATCAACTTCTGTCACCTCAGTGATACATTTTGGGATAGTACCTAAAGTTTAAAGCAGAAATTGGGGCACTTTTGAAATTTTCATTTATGACCAAAATTGACAGGTCCGGGGCTTAGGGAATTTCTCATATGCCACAAAACGGTTGAAGCTCCTGTTCAAAAATGATGCTCCAAAATCAACTTCTGTCACCTCAGTGATACATTTTGGGATAGTACCTAAAGTTTAAAGCAGAAATTGGGGCACTTTTGAAATTTTCATTTTTGACCAAAATCGACAGGTCCGGGGCTTAGGGAATTCTCATATGCCACAAAACGGTTGAAGCTCCTGTTCAAAAATGATGCTCCAAAATCAACTTCTGTCACCTTAGTGATACATTTTGGGATAGTACCTAAAGTTTAAAGCAGAAATTGGGGCACTTTTAAAATTTTCATTTTTGACCAAAATCGACAGGTCCGGGGCTTAGGGAATTTCTCATATGCCACAAAACGGTTGAAGCTCCTGTTCAAAAATGATGCTCCGAAATCAACTTCTGTCACCTTAGTGATACATTTTGTGATAGTACCTAAAGTTTAAAGCAGAAATTGGGGCACTTTTGACATTTTCATTTTTGACCAAAATCGAACAGGTCCGGGGCTTAGGGAATTTCTCATATGCCACAAAACGGTTGAAGCTCCTGTTCAAAAATGATGCTCCGAAATCAACTTCTGTCACCTTAGTGATACATTTTGGGATAGTACCTAAAGTTTAAAGTAGAAATTGGGGCACTTTGAAATTTTCATTTTTGACCAAAATCGACAGGTCCGGGGCTTAGGGAATTTCTCATATGCCACAAAACAGTTGAAACTCCTGTTCAAAAATGATGCTCCGAAATCAACTTCTGTCACCTTAGTGATACATTTTGGGATAGTACCTAAAGTTTAAAGCAGAAATTGGGGCACTTTTGAAATTTTCATTTTTGACCAAAATCGACAGGTCCGGAGCTTATGGAATTCTCATATGCCACAAAACGGTTGAAGCTCCTGTAAAATAATGATGCTCCGAAATCAACTTCTGTCACCTTAGTGATACATTTTGGGATAGTACCTAAAGTTTAAAGCAGAAATTGGGGCACTTTTGACATTTTCATTTTTGACCAAAGTCGACAGGTCCGGGGCTTAGGGAATTTCTCATATGCCACAAAATGGTTGAAGCTCCTGTTCAAAAATGATGCTCCAAAATCAACTTCTGTCACCTCAGTGATACATTTTGGGATAGTACCTAAAGTTTAAAGCAGAAATTGGGGCACTTTTGAAATTTTCATTTTTGACCAAAATCGACAGGTCCGGGGCTTAGGGAATTTCTCATATGCCACAAAACGGTTGAAGCTCCTGTTCAAAAATGATGCTCCGAAATCAACTTCTGTCACCTCAGTGATACATTTTGGGATAGTACCTAAAGTTTAAAGCAGAAATTGGGGCACTTTTGAAATTTTCATTTTTGACCAAAATCGACAGGTCCGGGGCTTAGGGAATTTCTCATATGCCACAAAACGGTTGAAGCTCCTGTTCAAAAATGATGCTCCGAAATCAACTTCTGTCACCTCAGTGATACATTTTGGGATAGTACCTAAAGTTTAAAGCAGAAATTGGGGCACTTTTGAAATTTTCATTTTTGACCAAAATCAACAGGTCCGGGGCTTAGGGAATTTCTCATATGCTACAAAACGGTTGAAGCTCCTGATCAAAAATGATGCTCCGAAATCAACTTCTGTCACCTCAGTGATACATTTTGGGATAGTACCTAAAGTTTAAAGCAGAAATTGGGGCACTTTTGAAATTTTCATTTTTGACCAAAATCGACAGGTCAGGGGCTTAGGGAATTTCTCATATGCCACAAAACGGTTGAAGCTCCTGTTAAAAAATGATGCTCCGAAATCAACTTCTGTCACCTCAGTAATACATTTTGGGATAGTAACTAAAGTTTAAAGCAGAAATTGGGGCACTTTTGACATTTTCATTTTTGACCAAAATCAACAGGTGCAGGGCTTAGGGAATTTCTCATATGCCACAAAACGGTTGAAGCTCCTGTTCAAAAATGATGCTCCGAAATCAACTTCTGTCACCTCAGTGATACATTTTGGGATAGTACCTAAAGTTTAAAGCAGA
>NW_026969655.1:0-32252 GCF_028390025.1 Pseudophryne corroboree
CCTTGCCAATATCTCTCTTTTGCAAAGAGCTGCGCATTGGAAAAATCTGGACTATGCCGTGTAGATGATGGCCTAACAGGAGGCTTTAAAATTTTCTTTCTAGTGTCCTTCGTTTGGGAGAAAAATGCAAAGGTACAAGACAGCTTTTCCTTGCCAATATCTCTCTTTTGCAAAGAGCTGCGCATTGGAAAATTCAGGGCTATGCCGTGTAGATGATGGCCTAACAGGAGGCTTTAAAATTTTCTTTCTAGTGTCCTTCGTTTGGGAGAAAAATGCAAAGGTACAAGACAGCTTTTCCTTGCCAATATCTCTCTTTTGCAAAGAGCTGCGCATTGGAAAATTCAGGGCTATGCCGTGTAGATGATGGCCTAACAGGAGGCTTTAAAATTTTCTTTCTAGTGTCCTTCGTTTGGGAGAAAAATGCAAAGGTACAAGACAGCTTTTCCTTGCCAATATCTCTCTTTTGCAAAGAGCTGCGCATTGGAAAATTCAGGGCTATGCCGTGTAGATGATGGCCTAACAGGAGGCTTTAAAATTTTCTTTCTAGTGTCCTTCGTTTGCGAGAAAAATGCAAAGGTACAAGACAGCTTTTCCTTGCCAATATCTCTCTTTTGCAAATAGCTGCGCATTGGAAAATTCAGGGCTATGCCGTGTAGATGATGGCCTAACAGGAGGCTTTAAAATTTTCTTTCTAGTGTCCTTCGTTTGCGAGAAAAATGCAAAGGTACAAGACAGCTTTTCCTTGCCCATATCTCTCTTTTGCAAAGAGCTGCGCATTGGAATATTCAGGGCTATACCGTGTAGATGATGGCCTAACAGGAGGCTTTAAAATTTTCTTTCTAGTGTCCTTCGTTTGGGAGAAAAATGCAAAGGTACAAGACAGCTTTTCCTTGCCAATATCTCTCTTTTGCAAAGAGCTGCTTATTGGAAAATTCAGGGCTATGCCGTGTAGATGATGGCCTAACAGGAGGCTTTAAAATTTTCTTTCTAGTGTCCTTCGTTTGGGAGAAAAATGCAAAGGTACAAAACAGCTTTTCCTTGCCAATATCTCTCTTTTGCAAAGAGCTGCGCATTGGAAAATTCAGGGCTATGCCGTGTAGATGATGGCCTAACAGGAGGCTTTAAAATTTTCTTTCTAGTGTCCTTCGTTTGAGAGAAAAATGCAAAGGTACAAGACAACTTTTCCTTGCCAATATCTCTCTTTTGCAAAGAGCTGCGCATTGGAAAATTCAGGGCTATGCCGTGTAGATGATGGCCTAACAGGAGGCTTTAAAATTTTCTTTCTAGTGTCCTTCGTTTGGGAGAAAAATGCAAAGGTACAAGACAGCTTTTCCTTGCCAATATCTCTCTTTTGCAAAGAGCTGCGCATTGGAAAATTCAGGGCTATGCCGTGTAGATGATGGCCTAACAGGAGGCTTTAAAATTTTCTTTCTAGTGTCCTTCGTTTGCGAGAAAAATGCAAAGGTACAAGACAGCTTTTCCTTGCCAATATCTCTCTTTTGCAAAGAGCTACGCATTGGAAAATTCAGGGCTATACCGTGAAGATATAGCACTAACAGGAGGCTTTAAAATTTTCATTCTAGTGTCCTTCGTTTGGGAGAAAAATTCAATGGTACAAGACAGCTTTTCCTTGCCAATATCTCTCTTTTGCAAAGAGCTGCGCATTTGAAAATTCAGGGCTATGCCGTGTAGATGATGGCCTAACAGGAGGCTTTAAAATTTTCTTTCTAGTGTCCTTCGTTTGGGAGAAAAATGCAAAGGTACAAGACAGCTTTTCCTTGCCAATATCTCTCTTTTGCAAAGAGCTGCGCATTGGAAAATTCAGGGCTATGCCGTGTAGATGATGGCCTAACAGGAGGCTTTAAAATTTTCTTTCTATTGTCCTTCGTTTGCGAGAAAAATGCAAAGGTACAAGACAGCTTTTCCTTGCCAATATCTCTCTTTTGCAAATAGCTGCGCATTGGAAAATTCAGGGCTATGCCGTGTAGATGATGGCCTAACAGGAGGCTTTAAAATTTTCTTTCTAGTGTCCTTCGTTTGCGAGAAAAATGCAAAGGTACAAGACAGCTTTTCCTTGCCAATATCTCTCTTTTGCAAAGAGCTACGCATTGGAAAATTCAGGGCTATACCGTGTAGATATAGCACTAACAGGAGGCTTTAAAATTTTCTTTCTAGTGTCCTTCGTTTGAGAGAAAAATGCAAAGGTACAAGACAGCTTTTCCTTGCCAATATCTCTCTTTTGCAAAGAGCTGCGCATTGGAAAATTCAGGGCTATGCCGTGTAGATGATGGCCTAACAGGAGGCTTTAAAATTTTCTTTCTAGTGTCCTTCGTTTGCGAGAAAAATGCAAAGGTACAAGACAGCTTTTCCTTGCCAATATCTCTCTTTTGCAAAGAGCTACGAATTGGAAAATTCAGGGCTATACCGTGTAGATATAGCACTAACAGGAGGCTTTAAAATTTTCATTCTAGTGTCCTTCGTTTGGGAGAAAAATCCAATGGTACAAGACAGCTTTTCCTTGCCAATATCTCTCTTTTGCAAAGAGCTGCGCATTGGAAAATTCAGGGCTATGCCGTGTAGATGATGGCCTAACAGGAGGCTTTAAAAATTTCTTTCTAGTGTCCTTCGTTTGGGAGAAAAATGCAAAGGTACAAGACAGCTTTTCCTTGCCAATATCTCTCTTTTGCAAAGAGCTGCGCATTGGAAAATTCAGGGCTATGCCGTGTAGATGATGGCCTAACAGGAGGCTTTAAAATTTTCTTTCTAGTGTCCTTCGTTTGGGAGAAAAATGCAAAGGTACAAGACAGCTTTTCCTTGCCAATATCGCTCTTTTGCAAAGAGCTGCGCATTGGAAAATTCAGGGCTATGCCGTGTAGATGATGGCCTAACAGGAGGCTTTAAAATTTTCTTTCTAGTGTCCTTCGTTTGGGAGAAAAATGCAAAGGTACAAGACAGCTTTTCCTTGCCAATATCTCTCTTTTGCAAAGAGCTGCGCATTGGAAAATTCAGGGCTATGCCGTGTAGATGATGGCCTAACAGGAGGCTTTAAAATTTTCTTTCTAGTGTCCTTCGTTTGGGAGAAAAATGCAAAGGTACAAGACAGCTTTTCCTTGCCAATATCTCTCTTTTGCAAAGAGCTGCGCATTGGAAAATTCAGGGCTATGCCGTGTAGATGATGGCCTAACGGGAGGCTTTACAATTTTCTTTCTAGTGTCCTTCGTTTGGGAGAAAAATGCAAAGGTACAAGACAGCTTTTCCTTGCCAATATCTCTCTTTTGCAAAGAGCTACGCATTGGAAAATTCAGGGCTATACCGTGTAGATATAGCACTAACAGGAGGCTTTAAAATTGTCATTCTAGTGTCCTTCGTTTGGGAGAAAAATCCAATGGTAAAAGACAGCTTTTCCTTGCCAATATCTCTCTTTTGCAAAGAGCTGCGCATTGGAAAATTCAGGGCTATGCCGTGTAGATGATGGCCTAACAGGAGGCTTTAAAATTTTCTTTCTAGTGTCCTTCGTTTGGGAGAAAAATGCAAAGGTACAAGACAGCTTTTCCTTGCCAATATCTCTCTTTTGCAAAGAGCTGCGCATTGGAAAATTCAGGGCTATGCCGTGTAGATGATGGCCTAACAGGAGGCTTTAAAATTTTCTTTCTAGTGTCCTTCGTTTGGGAGAAAAATGCAAAGGTACAAGACAGCTTTTCCTTGCCAATATCGCTCTTTTGCAAAGAGCTGCGCATTGGAAAATTCAGGGCTATGCCGTGTAGATGATGGCCTAACAGGAGGCTTTAAAATTTTCTTTCTAGTGTCCTTCGTTTGGGAGAAAAATGCAAAGGTACAAGACAGCTTTTCCTTGCCAATATCTCTCTTTTGCAAAGAGCTGCGCATTGGAAAATTCAGGGCTATGCCGTGTAGATGATGGCCTAACAGGAGGCTTTAAAATTTTCTTTCTAGTGTCCTTCGTTTGGGAGAAAAATGCAAAGGTACAAGACAGCTTTTCCTTGCCAATATCTCTTTTTTGCAAAGAACTGCGCATTGGAAAATTCAGGGCTATGCCGTGTAGATGATGGCCTAACAGGAGGCTTTAAAATTTTCTTTCTAGTGTCCTTCGTTTGGGAGAAAAATGCAAAGGTACAAGACAGCTTTTCCTTGCCAATATCTCTCTTTTGCAAAGAGCTGCGCATTGGAAAATTCAGGGCTATGCCGTGTAGATGATGGCCTAACAGGAGGTTTTAAAATTTTCTTTCTAGTGTCCTTCGTTTGGGAGAAAAATGCAAAGGTACAAGACAGCTTTTCCTTGCCAATATCTCTCTTTTGCAAAGAGCTGCGCATTGGAAAATTCAGGGCTATGCCGTGTAGATGATGGCCTAACAGGAGGCTTTAAAATTTTCTTTCTAGTGTCCTTCGTTTGGGAGAAAAATGCAAAGGTACAAGACAGGTTTTCCTTGCCAATATCTCTCTTTTGCAAAGAGCTGCGCATTGGAAAATTCAGGGCTATGCCGTGTAGATGATGGCCTAACGGGAGGCTTTAAAATTTTCTTTCTAGTGTCCTTCGTTTGGGAGAAAAATGCAAAGGTACAAGACAGCTTTTCCTTGCCAATATCTCTCTTTTGCAAAGAGCTGCGCATTGGAAAATTCAGGGCTATGCCGTGTAGATGATGGCCTAACAGGAGGCTTTAAAATTTTCTTTCTAGTGTCCTTCGTTTGGGAGAAAAATGCAAAGGTACAAGACAGCTTTTCCTTGCCAATATCTCTCTTTTGCAAAGAGCTGCGCATTGGAAAATTCAGGGCTATGCCGTGTAGATGATGGCTTAACAGGAGGCTTTAAAATTTTCTTTCTAGTGTCCTTCGTTTGGGAGAAAAATGCAAAGGTACAAGACAGCTTTTCCTTGCCAATATCTCTCTTTTGCAAAGAGCTGCGCATTGGAAAATTCAGGGCTATGCCGTGTAGATGATGGCCTAACAGGAGGCTTTAAAATTTTCTTTCTAGTGTCCTTCGTTGGGGAGAAAAATGCAAAGGTACAAGACAGCTTTTCCTTGCCAATATCTCTCTTTTGCAAAGAGCTGCTTATTGGAAAATTCAGGGCTATGCCGTGTAGATGATGGCCTAACAGGAGGCTTTAAAATTTTCTTTCTAGTGTCCTTCGTTTGCGAGAAAAATGCAAAGGTACAAGACAGCTTTTCCTTGCCAATATCTCTCTTTTGCAAAGAGCTGCGCATTGGAAAATTCAGGGCTATGCCGTGTAGATGATGGCCTAACAGGAGGCTTTAAAATTTTCTTTCTAGTGTCCTTCGTTTGCGAGAAAAATGCAAAGGTACAAGACAGCTTTTCCTTGCTAATATCTCTCTTTTGCAAAGAGCTACGCATTGGAAAATTCAGGGCTATACCGTGTAGATATAGCACTAACAGGAGGCTTTAAAATTTTCATTCTAGTGTCCTTCGTTTGGGAGAAAAATCCAATGGTACAAGACAGCTTTTCCTTGCCAATATCTCTCTTTTGCAAAGAGCTGCGCATTGGAAAATTCAGGGCTATGCCGTGTAGATGATGGCCTAACAGGAGGCTTTAAAATTTTCTTTCTAGTGTCCTTCGTTTGGGAGAAAAATGCAAAGGTACAAGACAGCTTTTCCTTGCCAATATCTCTCTTTTGCAAAGAGCTGCGCATTGGAAAATTCAGGGCTATGCCGTGTAGATGATGGCCTAACAGGAGGCTTTAAAATTTTCTTTCTAGTGTCCTTCGTTTGCGAGAAAAATGCAAAGGTACAAGACAGCTTTTCCTTGCCAATATCTCTTTTTTGCAAAGAACTGCGCATTGGAAAATTCAGGGCTATGCCGTGTAGATGATGGCCTAACAGGAGGCTTTAAAATTTTCTTTCTAGTGTCCTTCGTTTGGGAGAAAAATGCAAAGGTACAAGACAGCTTTTCCTTGCCAATATCTCTCTTTTGCAAAGAGCTGCGCATTGGAAAATTCAGGGCTATGCCGTGTAGATGATGGCCTAACAGGAGGCTTTAAAATTTTCTTTGTAGTGTCCTTCGTTTGGGAGAAAAATGCAAAGGTACAAGACAGCTTTTCCTTGCCAATATCTCTCTTTTGCAAAGAGCTGCTTATTGGAAAATTCAGGGCTATGCCGTGTAGATGATGGCCTAACAGGAGGCTTTAAAATTTTCTTTCTAGTGTCCTTCGTTTGGGAGAAAAATGCAAAGGTACAAGACAGCTTTTCCTTGCCAATATCTCTCTTTTGCAAAGAGCTGCGCATTGGAAAATTCAGGGCTATGCCGTGTAGATGATGGCCTAACAGGAGGCTTTCAAATTTTCTTTCTAGTGTCCTTCGTTTGCGAGAAAAATGCAAAGGTACAAGACAGCTTTTCCTTGCCAATATCTCTCTTTTGCAAAGAGCTGCGCATTGGAAAATTCAGGGCTATGCCGTGTAGATGATGGCCTAACAGGAGGCTTTAAAATTTTCTTTCTAGTGTCCTTCGTTTGGGAGAAAAATGCAAAGGTACAAGACAGCTTTTCCTTGCCAATATCTCTCTTTTGCAAAGAGCTGCGCATTGGAAAATTCAGGGCTATGCCGTGTAGATGATGGCCTAACAGGAGGCTTTAAAATTTTCTTTCTAGTGTCCTTCGTTTGGGAGAAAAATGCAAAGGTACAAGACAGCTTTTCCTTGCCAATATCTCTCTTTTGCAAAGAGCTGCTTATTGGAAAATTCAGGGCTATGCCGTGTAGATGATGGCCTAACAGGAGGCTTTAAAATTTTCTTTCTAGTTTCCTTCGTTTGCGAGAAAAATGCAAAGGTACAAGACAGCTTTTCCTTGCCAATATCTCTCTTTTGCAAAGAGCTGCGCATTGGAAAATTCAGGGCTATGCCGTGTAGATGATGGCCTAACAGGAGGCTTTAAAATTTTCTTTCTAGTGTCCTTCGTTTGGGAGAAAAATGCAAAGGTACAAGACAGCTTTTCCTTGCCAATATCTCTCTTTTGCAAAGAGCTGCGCATTGGAAAATTCAGGGCTATGCCGTGTAGATGATGGCCTAACAGGAGGCTTTAAAATTTTCTTTCTAGTGTCCTTCGTTTGCGAGAAACAAAGGTACAAGACAGCTTTTCCTTGCCAATATCTCTCTTTTGCAAAGAGCTACGCATTGGAAAATTCAGGGCTATACCGTGAAGATATAGCACTAACAGGAGGCTTTAAAATTTTCATTCTAGTGTCCTTCGTTTGGGAGAAAAATTCAATGGTACAAGACAGCTTTTCCTTGCCAATATCTCTCTTTTGCAAAGAGCTGCGCATTTGAAAATTCAGGGCTATGCCGTGTAGATGATGGCCTAACAGGAGGCTTTAAAATTTTCTTTCTAGTGTCCTTCGTTTGGGAGAAAAATGCAAAGGTACAAGACAGCTTTTCCTTGCCAATATCTCTCTTTTGCAAAGAGCTGCGCATTGGAAAATTCAGGGCTATGCCGTGTAGATGATGGCCTAACAGGAGGCTTTAAAATTTTCTTTCTATTGTCCTTCGTTTGCGAGAAAAATGCAAAGGTACAAGACAGCTTTTCCTTGCCAATATCTCTCTTTTGCAAATAGCTGCGCATTGGAAAAATCAGGGCTATGCCGTGTAGATGATGGCCTAACAGGAGGCTTTAAAATTTTCTTTCTAGTGTCCTTCGTTTGCGAGAAAAATGCAAAGGTACAAGACAGCTTTTCCTTGCCAATATCTCTCTTTTGCAAAGAGCTACGCATTGGAAAATTCAGGGCTATACCGTGTAGATATAGCACTAACAGGAGGCTTTAAAATTTTCTTTCTAGTGTCCTTCGTTTGAGAGAAAAATGCAAAGGTACAAGACAGCTTTTCCTTGCCAATATCTCTCTTTTGCAAAGAGCTGCGCATTGGAAAATTCAGGGCTATGCCGTGTAGATGATGGCATAACAGGAGGCTTTAAAATTTTCTTTCTAGTGTCCTTCGTTTGCGAGAAAAATGCAAAGGTACAAGACAGCTTTTCCTTGCCAATATCTCTCTTTTGCAAAGAGCTACGAATTGGAAAATTCAGGGCTATACCGTGTAGATATAGCACTAACAGGAGGCTTTAAAATTTTCATTCTAGTGTCCTTCGTTTGGGAGAAAAATCCAATGGTACAAGACAGCTTTTCCTTGCCAATATCTCTCTTTTGCAAAGAGCTGCGCATTGGAAAATTCAGGGCTATGCCGTGTAGATGATGGCCTAACAGGAGGCTTTAAAATTTTCTTTCTAGTGTCCTTCGTTTGGGAGAAAAATGCAAAGGTACAAGACAGCTTTTCCTTGCCAATATCTCTCTTTTGCAAAGAGCTGCGCATTGGAAAAATCAGGACTATGCCGTGTAGATGATGGCCTAACAGGAGGCTTTAAAATTTTCTTTCTAGTGTCCTTCGTTTGGGAGAAAAATGCAAAGGTACAAGACAGCTTTTCCTTGCCAATATCTCTCTTTTGCAAAGAGCTGCGCATTGGAAAATTCAGGGCTATGCCGTGTAGATGATGGCCTAACAGGAGGCTTTAAAATTTTCTTTCTAGTGTCCTTCGTTTGCGAGAAAAATGCAAAGGTACAAGACAGCTTTTCCTTGCCAATATCTCTCTTTTGCAAAGAGCTACGCATTGGAAAATTCAGGGCTATACAGTGTAGATATTGCACTAACAGGAGGCTTTAAAATTTTCATTCTAGTGTCCTTCGTTTGGGAGAAAAATCCAATGGTACAAGACAGCTTTTCCTTGCCAATATCTCTCTTTTGCAAAGAGCTGCGCATTGGAAAATTCAGGGCTATGCCGTGTAGATGATGGCCTAACAGGAGGCTTTAAAATTTTCTTTCTAGTGTCCTTCGTTTGGGAGACAAATGCAAAGGTACAAGACAGCTTTTCCTTGCCAATATCTCTCTTTTGCAAAGAGCTGCGCATTGGAAAATTCAGGGCTATGCCGTGTAGATGATGGCCTAACGGGAGGCTTTAAAATTTTCTTTCTAGTGTCCTTCGTTTGGGAGAAAAATGCAAAGGTACAAGACAGCTTTTCCTTGCCAATATCTCTCTTTTGCAAAGAGCTGAGCATTGGAAAATTCAGGGCTAAGCCGTGTAGATGATGGCCTAACAGGAGGCTTTAAAATTTTCTTTCTAGTGTCCTTCGTTTGTGAGAAAAATGCAAAGGTACAAGACAGCTTTTCCTTGCCAATATCTCTCTTTTGCAAAGAGCTACGCATTGGAAAATTCAGGGCTATACCGTGTAGATATAGCACTAACAGGAGGCTTTAAAATTGTCATTCTAGTGTCCTTCGTTTGGGAGAAAAATCCAATGGTAAAAGACAGCTTTTCCTTGCCAATATCTCTCTTTTGCAAAGAGCTGCGCATTGGAAAATTCAGGGCTATGCCGTGTAGATGATGGCCTAACAGGAGGCTTTAAAATTTTCTTTCTAGTGTCCTTCGTTTGGGAGAAAAATGCAAAGGTACAAGACAGCTTTTCCTTGCCAATATCTCTCTTTTGCAAAGAGCTGCGCATTGGAAAATCCAGGGCTATGCCGTGTAGATGATGGCCTAACAGGAGGCTTTAAAATTTTCTTTCTAGTGTCCTTCGTTTGGGAGAAAAATGCAAAGGTACAAGACAGCTTGTCCTTGCCAATATCGCTCTTTTGCAAAGAGCTGCGCATTGGAAAATTCAGGGCTAATGCCGTGTAGATGATGGCCTAACAGGAGGCTTTAAAATTTTCTTTCTAGTGTCCTTAGTTTGGGAGAAAAATGCAAAGGTACAAGACAGCTTTTCCTTGCCAATATCTCTCTTTTGCAAAGAGCTGCGCATTGGAAAATTCAGGGCTATGCCGTGTAGATGATGGCCTAACAGGAGGCTTTAAAATTTTCTTTCTAGTGTCCTTCGTTTGGGAGAAAAATGCAAAGGTACAAGACAGCTTTTCCTTGCCAATATCTCTCTTTTGCAAAGAGCTGCGCATTGGAAAATTCAGGGCTATGCCGTGTAGATGATGGCCTAACGGGAGGCTTTAAAATTTTCTTTCTAGTGTCCTTCGTTTGGGAGAAAAATGCAAAGGTACAAGACAGCTTTTCCTTGCCAATATCTCTCTTTTGCAAAGAGCTGCGCATTGGAAAATTCAGGGCTATGCCGTGTAGATGATGGCCTAACAGGAGGCTTTAAAATTTTCTTTCTAGTGTCCTTCGTTTGGGAGAAAAATGCAAAGGTACAAGACAGCTTTTCCTTGCCAATATCTCTCTTTTGCAAAGAGCTGCGCATTGGAAAATTCAGGGCTATGCCGTGTAGATGATGGCCTAACAGGAGGCTTTAAAATTTTCTTTCTAGTGTCCTTCGTTTGCGAGAAAAATGCAAAGGTACAAGACAGCTTTTCCTTGCCAATATCTCTCTTTTGCAAAGAGCTACGCATTGGAAAATTCAGGGCTATACCGTGTAGATATAGCACTAACAGGAGGCTTTAAAATTTTCATTCTAGTGTCCTTCGTTTGGGAGAAAAATCCAATGGTACAAGACAGCTTTTCCTTGCCAATATCTCTCTTTTGCAAAGAGCTGCGCATTGGAAAATTCAGGGCTATGCCGTGTAGATGATGGCCTAACAGGAGGCTTTAAAATTTTCTTTCTAGTGTCCTTCGTTTGGGAGAAAAATGCAAAGGTACAAGACAGGTTTTCCTTGCCAATATCTCTCTTTTGCAAAGAGCTGCGCATTGGAAAATTCAGGGCTATGCCGTGTAGATGATGGCCTAACGGGAGGCTTTAAAATTTTCTTTCTAGTGTCCTTCGTTTGGGAGAAAAATGCAAAGGTACAAGACAGCTTTTCCTTGCCAATATCTCTCTTTTGCAAAGAGCTGCGCATTGGAAAATTCAGGGCTATGCCGTGTAGATGATGGCCTAACAGGAGGCTTTAAAATTTTCATTCTAGTGTCCTTCGTTTGGGAGAAAAATGCAAAGGTACAAGACAGCTTTTCCTTGCCAATATCTCTTTTTTGCAAAGAACTGCGCATTGGAAAATTCAGGGCTATGCCGTGTAGATGATGGCCTAACAGGAGGCTTTAAAATTTTCTTTCTAGTGTCCTTCGTTTGGGAGAAAAATGCAAAGGTACAAGACAGCTTTTCCTTGCCAATATCTCTCTTTTGCAAAGAGCTGCGCATTGGAAAATTCAGGGCTATGCCGTGTAGATGATGGCCTAACAGGAGGCTTTAAAATTTTCTTTCTAGTGTCCTTCGTTTGGGAGAATAATGCAAAGGTACAAGACAGCTTTTCCTTGCCAATATCACTCTTTTGCAAAGAGCTGCGCATTGGAAAATTCAGGGCTATGCCGTGTAGATGATGGCCTAACAGGAGGCTTTAAAATTTTCTTTCTAGTGTCCTTCGTTTGGGAGAAAAATGCAAAGGTACAAGACAGCTTTTCCTTGCCAATATCTCTCTTTTGCAAAGAGCTGCGCATTGGAAAATTCAGGGCTATGCCGTGTAGATGATGGCCTAACAGGAGGCTTTAAAATTTTCTTTCTAGTGTCCTTCGTTTGGGAGAAAAATGCAAAGGTACAAGACAGCTTTTCCTTGCCAATATCTCTCTTTTGCAAAGAGCTGCTTATTGGAAAATTCAGGGCTATGCCGTGTAGATGATGGCCTAACAGGAGGCTTTAAAATTTTCTTTCTAGTTTCCTTCGTTTGCGAGAAAAATGCAAAGGTACAAGACAGCTTTTCCTTGCCAATATCTCTCTTTTGCAAAGAGCTGCGCATTGGAAAATTCAGGGCTATGCCGTGTAGATGATGGCCTAACAGGAGGCTTTAAAATTTTCTTTCTAGTGTCCTTCGTTTGGGAGAAAAATGCAAAGGTACAAGACAGCTTTTCCTTGCCAATATCTCTCTTTTGCAAAGAGCTGCGCATTGGAAAATTCAGGGCTATGCCGTGTAGATGATGGCCTAACAGGAGGCTTTAAAATTTTCTTTCTAGTGTCCTTCGTTTGGGAGAAAAATGCAAAGGTACAAGACAGCTTTTCCTTGCCAATATCTCTCTTTTGCAAAGAGCTGCTTATTGGAAAATTCAGGGCTATGCCGTGTAGATGATGGCCTAACAGGAGGCTTTAAAATTTTCTTTCTAGTGTCCTTCGTTTGGGAGAAAAATGCAAAGGTACAAGACAGCTTTTCCTTGCCAATATCTCTCTTTTGCAAAGAGCTGCGCATTGGAAAATTCAGGGCTATGCCGTGTAGATGATGGCCTAACAGGAGGCTTTAAAATTTTCTTTCTAGTGTCCTTCGTTTGCGAGAAAAATGCAAAGGTACAAGACAGCTTTTCCTTGCCAATATCTCTCCTTTGCAAAGAGCTGCGCATTGGAAAATTCAGGGCTATGCCGTGTAGATGATGGCCTAACAGGAGGCTTTAAAATTTTCTTTCTAGTGTCCTTCGTTTGCGAGAAAAATGCAAAGGTACAAGACAGCTTTTCCTTGCCAATATCTCTCCTTTGCAAAGAGCTGCGCATTGGAAAATTCAAGGCTATGCCGTGTAGATGATGGCCTAACAGGAGGCTTTAAAATTTTCTTTCTAGTGTCCTTCGTTTGGGAGAAAAATGCAAAGGTACAAGACAGCTTTTCCTTGCCAATATCTCTCTTTTGCAAAGAGCTGCGCATTGGAAAATTCAGGGCTATGCCGTGTAGATGATGGCCTAACAGGAGGCTTTAAAATTTTCTTTCTAGTGTCCTTCGTTTGGGAGAAAAATGCAAAGGTACAAGACAGCTTTTCCTTGCCAATATCTCTCTTTTGCAAAGAGCTGCTTATTGGAAAATTCAGGGCTATGCCGTGTAGATGATGGCCTAACAGGAGGCTTTAACATTTTCTTTCTAGTTTCCTTCGTTTGCGAGAAAAATGCAAAGGTACAAGACAGCTTTTCCTTGCCAATATCTCTCTTTTGCAAAGAGCTGCGCATTGGAAAATTCAGGGCTATGCCGTGTAGATGATGGCCTAACAGGAGGCTTTAAAATTTTC
This sequence comes from Pseudophryne corroboree, assembly GCF_028390025.1. Classification (NCBI taxonomy): domain Eukaryota; kingdom Metazoa; phylum Chordata; class Amphibia; order Anura; family Myobatrachidae; genus Pseudophryne; species Pseudophryne corroboree. Next base: position 12,970 of record NW_026969655.1, read on the forward strand.
TTTCTAGTGTCCTTCGTTTGGGAGAAAAATGCAAAGGTACAAGACAGCTTTTCCTTGCCAATATCTCTCTTTTGCAAAGAGCTGCGCATTGGAAAATTCAGGGCTATGCCGTGTAGATGATGGCCTAACAGGAGGCTTTAAAATTTTCTTTCTAGTGTCCTTCGTTTGGGAGAAAAATGCAAAGGTACAAGACAGCTTTTCCTTGCCAATATCTCTCTTTTGCAAAGAGCTGCTTATTGGAAAATTCAGGGCTATGCCGTGTAGATGATGGCCTAACAGGAGGCTTTAAAATTTTCTTTCCAGTGTCCTTCGTTTGGGAGAAAAATGCAAAGGTACAAGACAGCTTTTCCTTGCCAATATCTCTCTTTTGCAAAGAGCTGCGCATTGGAAAATTCAGGGCTATGCCGTGTAGATGATGGCCTAACAGGAGGCTTTAAAATTTTCTTTCTAGTGTCCTTCGTTTGCGAGAAAAATGCAAAGGTACAAGACAGCTTTTCCTTGCCAATATCTCTCTTTTGCAAAGAGCTGCGCATTGGAAAATTCAGGGCTATGCCGTGTAGATGATGGCCTAACAGGAGGCTTTAAAATTTTCTTTCTAGTGTCCTTCGTTTGCGAGAAAAATGCAAAGGTACAAGACAGCTTTTCCTTGCCAATATCTCTCTTTTGCAAAGAGCTACGCATTGGAAAATTCGGGGCTATACCGTGTAGATATAGCACTAACAGGAGGCTTTAAAATTTTCATTCTAGTGTCCTTCGTTTGGGAGAAAAATCCAATGGTACAAGACAGCTTTTCCTTGCCAATATCTCTCTTTTGCAAAGAGCTGCGCATTGGAAAATTCAGGGCTATGCCGTGTAGATGATGGCCTAACAGGAGGCTTTAAAATTTTCTTTCTAGTGTCCTTCGTTTGGGAGAAAAATGCAAAGGTACAAGACAGCTTTTCCTTGCCAAAGGTACAAGACAGCTTTTCATTGCCAATATCTCTCTTTTGCAAAGAGCTGCGCATTGGAAAATTCAGGGCTATGCCGTGTAGATGATGGCCTAACAGGAGGCTTTAAAATTTTCTTTCTAGTGTCCTTCGTTTGGGAGAAAAATGCAAAGGTACAAGACAGCTTTTCCTTGCCAATATCTCTTTTGCAAAGAGCTGCGCATTGGAAAATTCAGGGCTATGCCGTGTAGATGATGGCCTAACAGGAGGCTTTAAAATTTTCTTTCTAGTGTCCTTCGTTTGGGAGAAAAATGCAAAGGTACAAGACAGCTTTTCCTTGCCAATATCTCTCTTTTGCAAAGAGCTGCTTATTGGAAAATTCAGGGCTAAGCCGTGTAGATGATGGCCTAACAGGAGGCTTTAAAATTTTCTTTCTAGTTTCCTTCGTTTGCGAGAAAAATGCAAAGGTACAAGACAGCTTTTCCTTGCCAATATCTCTCTTTTGCAAAGAGCTACGCATTGGAAAATTCAGGGCTATATCGTGTAGATATAGCACTAACAGGAGGCTTTAAAATTTTCATTCTAGTGTCCTTCGTTTGGGAGAAAAATCCAATGGTACAAGACAGCTTTTCCTTGCCAATATCTCTCTTTTGCAAAGAGCTGCGCATTGGAAAATTCAGGGCTATGCCGTGTAAGATGATGGCCTAACAGGAGGCTTAAAAATTTTCTTTCTAGTGTCCTTCGTTTGGGAGAAAATGCAAAGGTACAAGACAGCTTTTCCTTGCCAATATCTCTCTTTTGCAAAGAGCTGCGCATTGGAAAATTCAGGGCTATGCCGTGTAGATGATGGCTTAACAGGAGGCTTTAAAATTTTCTTTCTAGTGTCCTTCGTTTGGGAGAAAAATGCAAAGGTACAAGACAGCTTTTCCTTGCCAATATCTCTCTTTTGCAAAGAGCTGCGCATTGGAAAATTCAGGGCTATGCCGTGTAGATGATGGCCTAACAGGAGGCTTTAAAATTTTCTTTCTAGTGTCCTTCGTTTGGGAGAAAAATGCAAAGGTACAAGACAGCTTTTCCTTGCCAATATCTCTCTTTTGCAAAGAGCTGCGCATTGGAAAATTCAGGGCTATGCCGTGTAGATGATGGCCTAACAGGAGGCTTTAAAATTTTCTTTCTAGTGTCCTTCGTTTGGGAGAAAAATGCAAAGGTACAAGACAGCTTTTCCTTGCCAATATCTCTCTTTTGCAAAGAGCTGCGCATTCGAAAATTCAGGGCTATGCCGTGTAGATGATGGCTTAACAGGAGGCTTTAAAATTTTCTTTCTAGTGTCCTTCGTTTGGGAGAAAAATGCAAAGGTACAAGACAGCTTTTCCTTGCCAATATCTCTCTTTTGCAAAGAGCTGCGCATTGGAAAATTCAGGGCTATGCCGTGTAGATGATGGCCTAACAGGAGGCTTTAAAATTTTCTTTCTAGTGTCCTTCGTTTGGGAGAAAAATGCAAAGGTACAAGACAGCTTTTCCTTGCCCATATCTCTCTTTTGCAAAGAGCTGCGCATTGGAAAATTCAGGGCTATGCCGTGTAGATGATGGCCTAACAGGAGGCTTTAAAATTTTCTTTCTAGTGTCCTTCGTTTGGGAGAAAAATGCAAAGGTACAAGACAGCTTTTCCTTGCCAATATCTCTCTTTTGCAAAGAGCTGCTTATTGGAAAATTCAGGGCTATGCCGTGTAGATGATGGCCTAACAGGAGGCTTTAACATTTTCTTTCTAGTTTCCTTCGTTTGCGAGAAAAATGCAAAGGTACAAGACAGCTTTTCCTTGCCAATATCTCTCTTTTGCAAAGAGCTGCGCATTGGAAAATTCAGGGCTATGCCGTGTAGATGATGGCCTAACAGGAGGCTTTAAAATTTTCTTTCTAGTGTCCTTCGTTTGGGAGAAAAATGCAAAGGTACAAGACAGCTTTTCCTTGCCAATATCTCTCTTTTGCAAAGAGCTGCGCATTGGAAAATTCAGGGCTATGCCGTGTAGATGATGGCCTAACAGGAGGCTTTAAAATTTTCTTTCTAGTGTCCTTCGTTTGGGAGAAAAATGCAAAGGTACAAGACAGCTTTTCCTTGCCAATATCTCTCTTTTGCAAAGAGCTGCTTATTGGAAAATTCAGGGCTATGCCGTGTAGATGATGGCCTAACAGGAGGCTTTAAAATTTTCTTTCCAGTGTCCTTCGTTTGGGAGAAAAATGCAAAGGTACAAGACAGCTTTTCCTTGCCAATATCTCTCTTTTGCAAAGAGCTGCGCATTGGAAAATTCAGGGCTATGCCGTGTAGATGATGGCCTAACAGGAGGCTTTAAAATTTTCTTTCTAGTGTCCTTCGTTTGCGAGAAAAATGCAAAGGTACAAGACAGCTTTTCCTTGCCAATATCTCTCTTTTGCAAAGAGCTGCGCATTGGAAAATTCAGGGCTATGCCGTGTAGATGATGGCCTAACAGGAGGCTTTAAAATTTTCTTTCTAGTGTCCTTCGTTTGCGAGAAAAATGCAAAGGTACAAGACAGCTTTTCCTTGCCAATATCTCTCTTTTGCAAAGAGCTACGCATTGGAAAATTCGGGGCTATACCGTGTAGATATAGCACTAACAGGAGGCTTTAAAATTTTCATTCTAGTGTCCTTCGTTTGGGAGAAAAATCCAATGGTACAAGACAGCTTTTCCTTGCCAATATCTCTCTTTTGCAAAGAGCTGCGCATTGGAAAATTCAGGGCTATGCCGTGTAGATGATGGCCTAACAGGAGGCTTTAAAATTTTCTTTCTAGTGTCCTTCGTTTGGGAGAAAAATGCAAAGGTACAAGACAGCTTTTCCTTGCCAAAGGTACAAGACAGCTTTTCATTGCCAATATCTCTCTTTTGCAAAGAGCTGCGCATTGGAAAATTCAGGGCTATGCCGTGTAGATGATGGCCTAACAGGAGGCTTTAAAATTTTCTTTCTAGTGTCCTTCGTTTGGGAGAAAAATGCAAAGGTACAAGACAGCTTTTCCTTGCCAATATCTCTCTTTTGCAAAGAGCTGCGCATTGGAAAATTCAGGGCTATGCCGTGTAGATGATGGCCTAACAGGAGGCTTTAAAATTTTCTTTCTAGTGTCCTTCGTTTGGGAGAAAAATGCAAAGGTACAAGACAGCTTTTCCTTGCCAATATCTCTCTTTTGCAAAGAGCTGCTTATTGGAAAATTCAGGGCTATGCCGTGTAGATGATGGCCTAACAGGAGGCTTTAACATTTTCTTTCTAGTTTCCTTCGTTTGCGAGAAAAATGCAAAGGTACAAGACAGCTTTTCCTTGCCAATATCTCTCTTTTGCAAAGAGCTGCGCATTGGAAAATTCAGGGCTATGCCGTGTAGATGATGGCCTAACAGGAGGCTTTAAAATTTTCTTTCTAGTGTCCTTCGTTTGGGAGAAAAATGCAAAGGTACAAGACAGCTTTTCCTTGCCAATATCTCTCTTTTGCAAAGAGCTGCGCATTGGAAAATTCAGGGCTATGCCGTGTAGATGATGGCCTAACAGGAGGCTTTAAAATTTTCTTTCTAGTGTCCTTCGTTTGGGAGAAAAATGCAAAGGTACAAGACAGCTTTTCCTTGCCAATATCTCTCTTTTGCAAAGAGCTGCGCATTGGAAAATTCAGGGCTATGCCGTGTAGATGATGGCCTAACAGGAGGCTTTAAAATTTTCTTTCTAGTGTCCTTCGTTTGGGAGAAAAATGCAAAGGTACAAGACAGCTTTTCCTTGCCAATATCTCTCTTTTGCAAAGAGCTGCGCATTGGAAAATTCAGGGCTATGCCGTGTAGATGATGGCCTAACAGGAGGCTTTAAAATTTTCTTTCTAGTGTCCTTCGTTTGGGAGAAAAATGCAAAGGTACAAGACAGCTTTTCCTTGCCAATATATCTCTTTTGCAAAGAGCTGCTTATTGGAAAATTCAGGGCTATGCCGTGTAGATGATGGCCTAACAGGAGGCTTTAAAATTTTCTTTCTAGTTTCCTTCGTTTGCGAGAAAAATGCAAAGGTACAAGACAGCTTTTCCTTGCCAATATCTCTCTTTTGCAAAGAGCTGCGCATTGGAAAATTCAGGGCTATGCCGTGTAGATGATGGCCTAACAGGAGGCTTTAAAATTTTCTTTCTAGTGTCCTTCGTTTGGGAGAAAAATGCAAAGGTACAAGACAGCTTTTCCTTGCCAATATCTCTCTTTTGCAAAGAGCTGCGCATTGGAAAATTCAGGGCTATGCCGTGTAGATGATGGCCTAACAGGAGGCTTTAAAATTTTCTTTCTAGTGTCCTTCGTTTGGGAGAAAAATGCAAAGGTACAAGACAGCTTTTCCTTGCCAATATCTCTCTTTTGCAAAGAGCTGCTTATTGGAAAATTCAGGGCTATGCCGTGTAGATGATGGCCTAACAGGAGGCTTTAAAATTTTCTGTCCTTCGTTTGGGAGAAAAATGCAAAGGTACAAGACAGCTTTTCCTTGCCAATATCTCTCTTTTGCAAAGAGCTGCGCATTGGAAAATTCAGGGCTATGCCGTGTAGATGATGGCCTAACAGGAGGCTTTAAAATTTTCTTTCTAGTGTCCTTCGTTTGCGAGAAAAATGCAAAGGTACAAGACAGCTTTTCCTTGCCAATATCTCTCTTTTGCAAAGAGCTGCGCATTGGAAAATTCAGGGCTATGCCGTGTAGATGATGGCCTAACAGGAGGCTTTAAAATTTTCTTTCTAGTGTCCTTCGTTTGCGAGAAAAATGCAAAGGTACAAGACAGCTTTTCCTTGCCAATATCTCTCTTTTGCAAAGAGCTACGCATTGGAAAATTCGGGGCTATACCGTGTAGATATAGCACTAACAGGAGGCTTTAAAATTTTCATTCTAGTGTCCTTCGTTTGGGAGAAAAATCCAATGGTACAAGACAGCTTTTCCTTGCCAATATCTCTCTTTTGCAAAGAGCTGCGCATTGGAAAATTCAGGGCTATGCCGTGTAGATGATGGCCTAACAGGAGGCTTTAAAATTTTCTTTCTAGTGTCCTTCGTTTGGGAGAAAAATGCAAAGGTACAAGACAGCTTTTCCTTGCCAAAGGTACAAGACAGCTTTTCATTGCCAATATCTCTCTTTTGCAAAGAGCTGCGCATTGGAAAATTCAGGGCTATGCCGTGTAGATGATGGCCTAACAGGAGGCTTTAAAATTCTCTTTCTAGTGTCCTTCGTTTGGGAGAAAAATGCAAAGGTACAAGACAGCTTTTCCTTGCCAATATCTCTCTTTTGCAAAGAGCTGCGCATTGGAAAATTCAGGGCTATGCCGTGTAGATGATGGCCTAACAGGAGGCTTTAAAATTTTCTTTCTAGTGTCCTTCGTTTGGGAGAAAAATGCAAAGGTACAAGACAGCTTTTCCTTGCCAATATCTCTCTTTTGCAAAGAGCTGCGCTTTGGAAAATTCAGGGCTATGCCGTGTAGATGATGGCCTAACAGGAGGCTTTAAAATTTTCTTTCTAGTGTCCTTCGTTTGGGAGAAAAATGCAAAGGTACAAGACAGCTTTTCCTTGCCAATATCTCTCTTTTGCAAAGAGCTGCTTATTGGAAAATTCAGGGCTAAGCCGTGTAGATGATGGCCTAACAGGAGGCTTTAAAATTTTCTTTCTAGTTTCCTTCGTTTGCGAGAAAAATGCAAAGGTACAAGACAGCTTTTCCTTGCCAATATCTCTCTTTTGCAAAGAGCTACGCATTGGAAAATTCAGGGCTATATCGTGTAGATATAGCACTAACAGGAGGCTTTAAAATTTTCATTCTAGTGTCCTTCGTTTGGGAGAAAAATCCAATGGTACAAGACAGCTTTTCCTTGCCAATATCTCTCTTTTGCAAAGAGCTGCGCATTGGAAAATTCAGGGCTATGCCGTGTAAGATGATGGCCTAACAGGAGGCTTAAAAATTTTCTTTCTAGTGTCCTTCGTTTGGGAGAAAATGCAAAGGTACAAGACAGCTTTTCCTTGCCAATATCTCTCTTTTGCAAAGAGCTGCGCATTGGAAAATTCAGGGCTATGCCGTGTAGATGATGGCTTAACAGGAGGCTTTAAAATTTTCTTTCTAGTGTCCTTCGTTTGGGAGAAAAATGCAAAGGTACAAGACAGCTTTTCCTTGCCAATATCTCTCTTTTGCAAAGAGCTGCGCATTGGAAAATTCAGGGCTATGCCGTGTAGATGATGGCCTAACAGGAGGCTTTAAAATTTTCTTTCTAGTGTCCTTCGTTTGGGAGAAAAATGCAAAGGTACAAGACAGCTTTTCCTTGCCAATATCTCTCTTTTGCAAAGAGCTGCGCATTGGAAAATTCAGGGCTATGCCGTGTAGATGATGGCCTAACAGGAGGCTTTAAAATTTTCTTTCTAGTGTCCTTCGTTTGGGAGAAAAATGCAAAGGTACAAGACAGCTTTTCCTTGCCAATATCTCTCTTTTGCAAAGAGCTGCGCATTCGAAAATTCAGGGCTATGCCGTGTAGATGATGGCTTAACAGGAGGCTTTAAAATTTTCTTTCTAGTGTCCTTCGTTTGGGAGAAAAATGCAAAGGTACAAGACAGCTTTTCCTTGCCAATATCTCTCTTTTGCAAAGAGCTGCGCATTGGAAAATTCAGGGCTATGCCGTGTAGATGATGGCCTAACAGGAGGCTTTAAAATTTTCATTCTAGTGTCCTTCGTTTGGGAGAAAAATGCAAAGGTACAAGACAGCTTTTCCTTGCCCATATCTCTCTTTTGCAAAGAGCTGCGCATTGGAAAATTCAGGGCTATGCCGTGTAGATGATGGCCTAACAGGAGGCTTTAAAATTTTCTTTCTAGTGTCCTTCGTTTGGGAGAAAAATGCAAAGGTACAAGACAGCTTTTCCTTGCCAATATCTCTCTTTTGCAAAGAGCTGCGCATTGGAAAATTCAGGGCTATGCCGTGTAGATGATGGCCTAACAGGAGGCTTTAAAATTTTCTTTCTAGTGTCCTTCGTTTGGGAGAAAAATGCAAAGGTACAAGACAGCTTTTCCTTGCCAATATCTCTCTTTTGCAAAGAGCTGCTTATTGGAAAATTCAGGGCTATGCCGTGTAGATGATGGCCTAACAGGAGGCTTTAAAATTTTCTTTCTAGTGTCCTTCGTTTGCGAGAAAAATGCAAAGGTACAAGACAGCTTTTCCTTGCCAATATCTCTCTTTTGCAAAGAGCTGCGCATTGGAAAATTCAGGGCTATGCCGTGTAGATGATGGTATACAGGAGGCTTTAAAATTTTCTTTCTAGTGTCCTTCGTTTGCGAGAAAAATGCAAAGGTACAAGACAGCTTTTCCTTGCCAATATCTCTCTTTTGCAAAGAGCTACGCATTGGAAAATTCAGGGCTATACCGTGTAGATATATAGCACTAACAGGAGGCTTTAAAATTTTCATTCTAGTGTCCTTCGTTTGGGAGAAAAATCCAATGGTACAAGACAGCTTTTCCTTGCCAATATCTCTCTTTTGCAAAGAGCTGCGCATTGGAAAATTCAGGGCTATGCCGTGTAGATGATGGCCTAACAGGAGGCTTTAAAATTTTCTTTCTAGTGTCCTTCGTTTGGGAGAAAAATGCAAAGGTACAAGACAGCTTTTCCTTGCCAATATCTCTCTTTTGCAAAGAGCTGCGCATTGGAAAATTCAGGGCTATGCCGTGTAGATGATGGCCTAACAGGAGGCTTTAAAATTTTCATTCTAGTGTCCTTCGTTTGGGAGAAAAATGCAAAGGTACAAGACAGCTTTTCCTTGCCAATATCTCTTTTTTGCAAAGAACTGCGCATTGGAAAATTCAGGGCTATGCCGTGTAGATGATGGCCTAACAGGAGGCTTTAAAATTTTCTTTCTAGTGTCCTTCGTTTGGGAGAAAAATGCAAAGGTACAAGACAGCTTTTCCTTGCCAATATCTCTCTTTTGCAAAGAGCTGCGCATTGGAAAATTCAGGGCTATGCCGTGTAGATGATGGCCTAACAGGAGGCTTTAAAATTTTCTTTCTAGTGTCCTTCGTTTGGGAGAAAAATGCAAAGGTACAAGACAGCTTTTCCTTGCCAATATCACTCTTTTGCAAAGAGCTGCGCATTGGAAAATTCAGGGCTATGCCGTGTAGATGATGGCCTAACAGGAGGCTTTAAAATTTTCTTTCTAGTGTCCTTCGTTTGGGAGAAAAATGCAAAGGTACAAGACAGCTTTTCCTTGCCAATATCTCTCTTTTGCAAAGAGCTGCGCATTGGAAAATTCAGGGCTATGCCGTGTAGATGATGGCCTAACAGGAGGCTTTAAAATTTTCTTTCTAGTGTCCTTCGTTTGGGAGAAAAATGCAAAGGTACAAGACAGCTTTTCCTTGCCAATATCTCTCTTTTGCAAAGAGCTGCTTATTGGAAAATTCAGGGCTATGCCGTGTAGATGATGGCCTAACAGGAGGCTTTAAAATTTTCTTTCTAGTTTCCTTCGTTTGCGAGAAAAATGCAAAGGTACAAGACAGCTTTTCCTTGCCAATATCTCTCTTTTGCAAAGAGCTGCGCATTGGAAAATTCAGGGCTATGCCGTGTAGATGATGGCCTAACAGGAGGCTTTAAAATTTTCTTTCTAGTGTCCTTCGTTTGGGAGAAAAATGCAAAGGTACAAGACAGCTTTTCCTTGCCAATATCTCTCTTTTGCAAAGAGCTGCGCATTGGAAAATTCAGGGCTATGCCGTGTAGATGATGGCCTAACAGGAGGCTTTAAAATTTTCTTTCTAGTGTCCTTCGTTTGGGAGAAAAATGCAAAGGTACAAGACAGCTTTTCCTTGCCAATATCTCTCTTTTGCAAAGAGCTGCTTATTGGAAAATTCAGGGCTATGCCGTGTAGATGATGGCCTAACAGGAGGCTTTAAAATTTTCTTTCTAGTGTCCTTCGTTTGGGAGAAAAATGCAAAGGTACAAGACAGCTTTTCCTTGCCAATATCTCTCTTTTGCAAAGAGCTGCGCATTGGAAAATTCAGGGCTATGCCGTGTAGATGATGGCCTAACAGGAGGCTTTAAAATTTTCTTTCTAGTGTCCTTCGTTTGCGAGAAAAATGCAAAGGTACAAGACAGCTTTTCCTTGCCAATATCTCTCCTTTGCAAAGAGCTGCGCATTGGAAAATTCAGGGCTATGCCGTGTAGATGATGGCCTAACAGGAGGCTTTAAAATTTTCTTTCTAGTGTCCTTCGTTTGCGAGAAAAATGCAAAGGTACAAGACAGCTTTTCCTTGCCAATATCTCTCCTTTGCAAAGAGCTGCGCATTGGAAAATTCAAGGCTATGCCGTGTAGATGATGGCCTAACAGGAGGCTTTAAAATTTTCTTTCTAGTGTCCTTCGTTTGGGAGAAAAATGCAAAGGTACAAGACAGCTTTTCCTTGCCAATATCTCTCTTTTGCAAAGAGCTGCGCATTGGAAAATTCAGGGCTATGCCGTGTAGATGATGGCCTAACAGGAGGCTTTAAAATTTTCTTTCTAGTGTCCTTCGTTTGGGAGAAAAATGCAAAGGTACAAGACAGCTTTTCCTTGCCAATATCTCTCTTTTGCAAAGAGCTGCTTATTGGAAAATTCAGGGCTATGCCGTGTAGATGATGGCCTAACAGGAGGCTTTAACATTTTCTTTCTAGTTTCCTTCGTTTGCGAGAAAAATGCAAAGGTACAAGACAGCTTTTCCTTGCCAATATCTCTCTTTTGCAAAGAGCTGCGCATTGGAAAATTCAGGGCTATGCCGTGTAGATGATGGCCTAACAGGAGGCTTTAAAATTTTCTTTCTAGTGTCCTTCGTTTGGGAGAAAAATGCAAAGGTACAAGACAGCTTTTCCTTGCCAATATCTCTCTTTTGCAAAGAGCTGCGCATTGGAAAATTCAGGGCTATGCCGTGTAGATGATGGCCTAACAGGAGGCTTTAAAATTTTCTTTCTAGTGTCCTTCGTTTGGGAGAAAAATGCAAAGGTACAAGACAGCTTTTCCTTGCCAATATCTCTCTTTTGCAAAGAGCTGCTTATTGGAAAATTCAGGGCTATGCCGTGTAGATGATGGCCTAACAGGAGGCTTTAAAATTTTCTTTCTAGTGTCCTTCGTTTGGGAGAAAAATGCAAAGGTACAAGACAGCTTTTCCTTGCCAATATCTCTCTTTTGCAAAGAGCTGCGCATTGGAAAATTCAGGGCTATGCCGTGTAGATGATGGCCTAACAGGAGGCTTTAAAATTTTCTTTCTAGTGTCCTTCGTTTGGGAGAAAAATGCAAAGGTACAAGACAGCTTTTCCTTGCCAATATCTCTCTTTTGCAAAGAGCTGCGCATTGGAAAATTCAGGGCTATGCCGTGTAGATGATGGCCTAACAGGAGGCTTTAAAATTTTCTTTCTAGTGTCCTTCGTTTGGGAGAAAAATGCAAAGGTACAAGACAGCTTTTCCTTGCCAATATATCTCTTTTGCAAAGAGCTGCTTATTGGAAAATTCAGGGCTATGCCGTGTAGATGATGGCCTAACAGGAGGCTTTAAAATTTTCTTTCTAGTTTCCTTCGTTTGCGAGAAAAATGCAAAGGTACAAGACAGCTTTTCCTTGCCAATATCTCTCTTTTGCAAAGAGCTGCGCATTGGAAAATTCAGGGCTATGCCGTGTAGATGATGGCCTAACAGGAGGCTTTAAAATTTTCTTTCTAGTGTCCTTCGTTTGGGAGAAAAATGCAAAGGTACAAGACAGCTTTTCCTTGCCAATATCTCTCTTTTGCAAAGAGCTGCGCATTGGAAAATTCAGGGCTATGCCGTGTAGATGATGGCCTAACAGGAGGCTTTAAAATTTTCTTTCTAGTGTCCTTCGTTTGGGAGAAAAATGCAAAGGTACAAGACAGCTTTTCCTTGCCAATATCTCTCTTTTGCAAAGAGCTGCTTATTGGAAAATTCAGGGCTATGCCGTGTAGATGATGGCCTAACAGGAGGCTTTAAAATTTTCTTTCCAGTGTCCTTCGTTTGGGAGAAAAATGCAAAGGTACAAGACAGCTTTTCCTTGCCAATATCTCTCTTTTGCAAAGAGCTGCGCATTGGAAAATTCAGGGCTATGCCGTGTAGATGATGGCCTAACAGGAGGCTTTAAAATTTTCTTTCTAGTGTCCTTCGTTTGCGAGAAAAATGCAAAGGTACAAGACAGCTTTTCCTTGCCAATATCTCTCTTTTGCAAAGAGCTGCGCATTGGAAAATTCAGGGCTATGCCGTGTAGATGATGGCCTAACAGGAGGCTTTAAAATTTTCTTTCTAGTGTCCTTCGTTTGCGAGAAAAATGCAAAGGTACAAGACAGCTTTTCCTTGCCAATATCTCTCTTTTGCAAAGAGCTACGCATTGGAAAATTCGGGGCTATACCGTGTAGATATAGCACTAACAGGAGGCTTTAAAATTTTCATTCTAGTGTCCTTCGTTTGGGAGAAAAATCCAATGGTACAAGACAGCTTTTCCTTGCCAATATCTCTCTTTTGCAAAGAGCTGCGCATTGGAAAATTCAGGGCTATGCCGTGTAGATGATGGCCTAACAGGAGGCTTTAAAATTTTCTTTCTAGTGTCCTTCGTTTGGGAGAAAAATGCAAAGGTACAAGACAGCTTTTCCTTGCCAAAGGTACAAGACAGCTTTTCATTGCCAATATCTCTCTTTTGCAAAGAGCTGCGCATTGGAAAATTCAGGGCTATGCCGTGTAGATGATGGCCTAACAGGAGGCTTTAAAATTTTCTTTCTAGTGTCCTTCGTTTGGGAGAAAAATGCAAAGGTACAAGACAGCTTTTCCTTGCCAATATCTCTCTTTTGCAAAGAGCTGCGCATTGGAAAATTCAGGGCTATGCCGTGTAGATGATGGCCTAACAGGAGGCTTTAAAATTTTCTTTCTAGTGTCCTTCGTTTGGGAGAAAAATGCAAAGGTACAAGACAGCTTTTCCTTGCCAATATCTCTCTTTTGCAAAGAGCTGCGCTTTGGAAAATTCAGGGCTATGCCGTGTAGATGATGGCCTAACAGGAGGCTTTAAAATTTTCTTTCTAGTGTCCTTCGTTTGGGAGAAAAATGCAAAGGTACAAGACAGCTTTTCCTTGCCAATATCTCTCTTTTGCAAAGAGCTGCGCATTGGAAAATTCAGGGCTATGCCGTGTAGATGATGGCCTAACAGGAGGCTTTAAAATTTTCTTTCTAGTGTCCTTCGTTTGGGAGAAAAATGCAAAGGTACAAGACAGCTTTTCCTTGCCAATATCTCTCTTTTGCAAAGAGCTGCGCATTGGAAAATTCAGGGCTATGCCGTGTAGATGATGGCCTAACAGGAGGCTTTAAAATTTTCTTTCTAGTGTCCTTCGTTTGGGAGAAAAATGCAAAGGTACAAGACAGCTTTTCCTTGCCAATATCTCTCTTTTGCAAAGAGCTGCTTATTGGAAAATTCAGGGCTATGCCGTGTAGATGATGGCCTAACAGGAGGCTTTAAAATTTTCTTTCTAGTGTCCTTCGTTTGGGAGAAAAATGCAAAGGTACAAGACAGCTTTTCCTTGCCAATATCTCTCTTTTGCAAAGAGCTGCGCATTGGAAAATTCAGGGCTATGCCGTGTAGATGATGGCCTAACAGGAGGCTTTAAAATTTTCTTTCTAGTGTCCTTCGTTTGCGAGAAAAATGCAAAGGTACAAGACAGCTTTTCCTTGCCAATATCTCTCCTTTGCAAAGAGCTGCGCATTGGAAAATTCAGGGCTATGCCGTGTAGATGATGGCCTAACAGGAGGCTTTAAAATTTTCTTTCTAGTGTCCTTCGTTTGCGAGAAAAATGCAAAGGTACAAGACAGCTTTTCCTTGCCAATATCTCTCCTTTGCAAAGAGCTGCGCATTGGAAAATTCAAGGCTATGCCGTGTAGATGATGGCCTAACAGGAGGCTTTAAAATTTTCTTTCTAGTGTCCTTCGTTTGGGAGAAAAATGCAAAGGTACAAGACAGCTTTTCCTTGCCAATATCTCTCTTTTGCAAAGAGCTGCGCATTGGAAAATTCAGGGCTATGCCGTGTAGATGATGGCCTAACAGGAGGCTTTAAAATTTTCTTTCTAGTGTCCTTCGTTTGGGAGAAAAATGCAAAGGTACAAGACAGCTTTTCCTTGCCAATATCTCTCTTTTGCAAAGAGCTGCTTATTGGAAAATTCAGGGCTATGCCGTGTAGATGATGGCCTAACAGGAGGCTTTAACATTTTCTTTCTAGTTTCCTTCGTTTGCGAGAAAAATGCAAAGGTACAAGACAGCTTTTCCTTGCCAATATCTCTCTTTTGCAAAGAGCTGCGCATTGGAAAATTCAGGGCTATGCCGTGTAGATGATGGCCTAACAGGAGGCTTTAAAATTTTCTTTCTAGTGTCCTTCGTTTGGGAGAAAAATGCAAAGGTACAAGACAGCTTTTCCTTGCCAATATCTCTCTTTTGCAAAGAGCTGCGCATTGGAAAATTCAGGGCTATGCCGTGTAGATGATGGCCTAACAGGAGGCTTTAAAATTTTCTTTCTAGTGTCCTTCGTTTGGGAGAAAAATGCAAAGGTACAAGACAGCTTTTCCTTGCCAATATCTCTCTTTTGCAAAGAGCTGCTTATTGGAAAATTCAGGGCTATGCCGTGTAGATGATGGCCTAACAGGAGGCTTTAAAATTTTCTTTCTAGTGTCCTTCGTTTGGGAGAAAAATGCAAAGGTACAAGACAGCTTTTCCTTGCCAATATCTCTCTTTTGCAAAGAGCTGCGCATTGGAAAATTCAGGGCTATGCCGTGTAGATGATGGCCTAACAGGAGGCTTTAAAATTTTCTTTCTAGTGTCCTTCGTTTGGGAGAAAAATGCAAAGGTACAAGACAGCTTTTCCTTGCCAATATCTCTCTTTTGCAAAGAGCTGCGCATTGGAAAATTCAGGGCTATGCCGTGTAGATGATGGCCTAACAGGAGGCTTTAAAATTTTCTTTCTAGTGTCCTTCGTTTGGGAGAAAAATGCAAAGGTACAAGACAGCTTTTCCTTGCCAATATCTCTCTTTTGCAAAGAGCTGCGCATTGGAAAATTCAGGGCTATGCCGTGTAGATGATGGCCTAACAGGAGGCTTTAAAATTTTCTTTCTAGTGTCCTTCGTTTGGGAGAAAAATGCAAAGGTACAAGACAGCTTTTCCTTGCCAATATCTCTCTTTTGCAAAGAGCTGCGCATTGGAAAATTCAGGGCTATGCCGTGTAGATGATGGCCTAACAGGAGGCTTTAAAATTTTCTTTCTAGTGTCCTTCGTTTGGGAGAAAAATGCAAAGGTACAAGACAGCTTTTCCTTGCCAATATCTCTCTTTTGCAAAGAGCTGCTTATTGGAAAATTCAGGGCTATGCCGTGTAGATGATGGCCTAACAGGAGGCTTTAAAATTTTCTTTCTAGTGTCCTTCGTTTGGGAGAAAAATGCAAAGGTACAAGACAGCTTTTCCTTGCCAATATCTCTCTTTTGCAAAGAGCTGCGCATTGGAAAATTCAGGGCTATGCCGTGTAGATGATGGCCTAACAGGAGGCTTTAAAATTTTCTTTCTAGTGTCCTTCGTTTGGGAGAAAAATGCAAAGGTACAAGACAGCTTTTCCTTGCCAATATCTCTCTTTTGCAAAGAGCTGCGCATTGGAAAATTCAGGGCTATGCCGTGTAGATGATGGCCTAACAGGAGGCTTTAAAATTTTCTTTCTAGTGTCCTTCGTTTGGGAGAAAAATGCAAAGGTACAAGACAGCTTTTCCTTGCCAATATATCTCTTTTGCAAAGAGCTGCTTATTGGAAAATTCAGGGCTATGCCGTGTAGATGATGGCCTAACAGGAGGCTTTAAAATTTTCTTTCTAGTTTCCTTCGTTTGCGAGAAAAATGCAAAGGTACAAGACAGCTTTTCCTTGCCAATATCTCTCTTTTGCAAAGAGCTGCGCATTGGAAAATTCAGGGCTATGCCGTGTAGATGATGGCCTAACAGGAGGCTTTAAAATTTTCTTTCTAGTGTCCTTCGTTTGGGAGAAAAATGCAAAGGTACAAGACAGCTTTTCCTTGCCAATATCTCTCTTTTGCAAAGAGCTGCGCATTGGAAAATTCAGGGCTATGCCGTGTAGATGATGGCCTAACAGGAGGCTTTAAAATTTTCTTTCTAGTGTCCTTCGTTTGGGAGAAAAATGCAAAGGTACAAGACAGCTTTTCCTTGCCAATATCTCTCTTTTGCAAAGAGCTGCTTATTGGAAAATTCAGGGCTATGCCGTGTAGATGATGGCCTAACAGGAGGCTTTAAAATTTTCTTTCCAGTGTCCTTCGTTTGGGAGAAAAATGCAAAGGTACAAGACAGCTTTTCCTTGCCAATATCTCTCTTTTGCAAAGAGCTGCGCATTGGAAAATTCAGGGCTATGCCGTGTAGATGATGGCCTAACAGGAGGCTTTAAAATTTTCTTTCTAGTGTCCTTCGTTTGCGAGAAAAATGCAAAGGTACAAGACAGCTTTTCCTTGCCAATATCTCTCTTTTGCAAAGAGCTGCGCATTGGAAAATTCAGGGCTATGCCGTGTAGATGATGGCCTAACAGGAGGCTTTAAAATTTTCTTTCTAGTGTCCTTCGTTTGCGAGAAAAATGCAAAGGTACAAGACAGCTTTTCCTTGCCAATATCTCTCTTTTGCAAAGAGCTACGCATTGGAAAATTCGGGGCTATACCGTGTAGATATAGCACTAACAGGAGGCTTTAAAATTTTCATTCTAGTGTCCTTCGTTTGGGAGAAAAATCCAATGGTACAAGACAGCTTTTCCTTGCCAATATCTCTCTTTTGCAAAGAGCTGCGCATTGGAAAATTCAGGGCTATGCCGTGTAGATGATGGCCTAACAGGAGGCTTTAAAATTTTCTTTCTAGTGTCCTTCGTTTGGGAGAAAAATGCAAAGGTACAAGACAGCTTTTCCTTGCCAAAGGTACAAGACAGCTTTTCATTGCCAATATCTCTCTTTTGCAAAGAGCTGCGCATTGGAAAATTCAGGGCTATGCCGTGTAGATGATGGCCTAACAGGAGGCTTTAAAATTTTCTTTCTAGTGTCCTTCGTTTGGGAGAAAAATGCAAAGGTACAAGACAGCTTTTCCTTGCCAATATCTCTCTTTTGCAAAGAGCTGCGCATTGGAAAATTCAGGGCTATGCCGTGTAGATGATGGCCTAACAGGAGGCTTTAAAATTTTCTTTCTAGTGTCCTTCGTTTGGGAGAAAAATGCAAAGGTACAAGACAGCTTTTCCTTGCCAATATCTCTCTTTTGCAAAGAGCTGCGCTTTGGAAAATTCAGGGCTATGCCGTGTAGATGATGGCCTAACAGGAGGCTTTAAAATTTTCTTTCTAGTGTCCTTCGTTTGGGAGAAAAATGCAAAGGTACAAGACAGCTTTTCCTTGCCAATATCTCTCTTTTGCAAAGAGCTACGCATTGGAAAATTCAGGGCTATATCGTGTAGATATAGCACTAACAGGAGGCTTTAAAATTTTCATTCTAGTGTCCTTCGTTTGGGAGAAAAATCCAATGGTACAAGACAGCTTTTCCTTGCCAATATCTCTCTTTTGCAAAGAGCTGCGCATTGGAAAATTCAGGGCTATGCCGTGTAAGATGATGGCCTAACAGGAGGCTTAAAAATTTTCTTTCTAGTGTCCTTCGTTTGGGAGAAAATGCAAAGGTACAAGACAGCTTTTCCTTGCCAATATCTCTCTTTTGCAAAGAGCTGCGCATTGGAAAATTCAGGGCTATGCCGTGTAGATGATGGCTTAACAGGAGGCTTTAAAATTTTCTTTCTAGTGTCCTTCGTTTGGGAGAAAAATGCAAAGGTACAAGACAGCTTTTCCTTGCCAATATCTCTCTTTTGCAAAGAGCTGCGCATTGGAAAATTCAGGGCTATGCCGTGTAGATGATGGCCTAACAGGAGGCTTTAAAATTTTCTTTCTAGTGTCCTTCGTTTGGGAGAAAAATGCAAAGGTACAAGACAGCTTTTCCTTGCCAATATCTCTCTTTTGCAAAGAGCTGCGCATTGGAAAATTCAGGGCTATGCCGTGTAGATGATGGCCTAACAGGAGGCTTTAAAATTTTCTTTCTAGTGTCCTTCGTTTGGGAGAAAAATGCAAAGGTACAAGACAGCTTTTCCTTGCCCATATCTCTCTTTTGCAAAGAGCTGCGCATTGGAAAATTCAGGGCTATGCCGTGTAGATGATGGCCTAACAGGAGGCTTTAAAATTTTCTTTCTAGTGTCCTTCGTTTGGGAGAAAAATGCAAAGGTACAAGACAGCTTTTCCTTGCCAATATCTCTCTTTTGCAAAGAGCTGCGCATTGGAAAATTCAGGGCTATGCCGTGTAGATGATGGCCTAACAGGAGGCTTTAAAATTTTCTTTCTAGTGTCCTTCGTTTGCGAGAAAAATGCAAAGGTACAAGACAGCTTTTCCTTGCCAATATCTCTCTTTTACAAAGAGCTACGCATTGGAAAATTCAGGGCTATACCGTGTAGATATAGCACTAACAGGAGGCTTTA
The DNA here is from genome assembly GCF_028390025.1 of Pseudophryne corroboree. Lineage (NCBI taxonomy): Eukaryota > Metazoa > Chordata > Amphibia > Anura > Myobatrachidae > Pseudophryne > Pseudophryne corroboree. The sequence goes on from NW_026969655.1 coordinate 31,441, forward strand.
ATATTTTCATTCTAGTGTCCTTCGTTTGGGAGAAAAATCCAATGGTACAAGACAGCTTTTCCTTGCCAATATCTCTCTTTTGCAAAGATCTGCGCATTGGAAAATTCAGGGCTATGCCGTGTAGATGATGGCCTAACAGGAGGCTTTAAAATTTTCTTTCTAGTGTCCTTCGTTTGGGAGAAAAATGCAAAGGTACAAGACAGGTTTTCCTTGCCAATATCTCTCTTTTGCAAAGAGCTGCACATTGGAAAATTCAGGGCTATGCCGTGTAGATGATGGCCTAACAGGAGGCTTTAAAATTTTCTTTCTAGTGTCCTTCGTTTGGGAGAAAAATGCAAAGGTACAAGACAGCTTTTCCTTGCCAATATCTCTCTTTTGCAAAGAGCTGCGCATTGGAAAATTCAGGGCTATGCCGTGTAGATGATGGCCTAACAGGAGGCTTTAAAATTTTCTTTCTAGTGTCCTTCGTTTGGGAGAAAAATGCAAAGGTACAAGACAGCTTTTCCTTGCCAATATCTCTCTTTTGCAAAGAGCTGCGCATTGGAAAATTCAGGGCTATGCCGTGTAGATGATGGCCTAACAGGAGGCTTTAAAATTTTCTTTCTAGTGTCCTTCGTTTGGGAGAAAAATGCAAAGGTACAAGACAGCTTTTCCTTGCCAATATCTCTCTTTTGCAAAGAGCTGCGCATTGGAAAATCCAGGGCTATGCCGTGTAGATGATGGCCTAACAGGAGGCTTTAAAATTTTCTTTCTAGTGTCCTTCGTTTGGGAGAAAAATGCAAAGGTACAAGACAGCTTTTCCTTGCCAATAT
>NW_026969656.1:0-32238 GCF_028390025.1 Pseudophryne corroboree
GAGAGTTCCCTGGTGCTGCCTCAGTTGGATCTCCTTCACTTCACAGGGGGGAACCCGAGCAGCGACCCTCCCCAGCTCTAGCCCAACTCCTACTTACCTGCCAGGTGAGATACTATGATCATGAAGGTGCTTCTCCCAGGGCAAGGCTCAACCATTGCACTCTGGGTGTGCTGCTCCTGCGATTTCCCCAAATGTGGGAAACTTGACTGCATAATTTGTGTTTCCCCTCGTCGGCTCTCGTATAATTCAGATCTCTTTGTCTCAGGTCTCTCTCCAGCCTAGTTTGCTGTCTGTTTCCACTTCTCTTTTCTTCAGCCGCTCCCTTCTATACCCTTGTGCACTATCCTGACTTCTCCTCCCGTCTGCTTACTTTGTGCCTTCCAATGCACAATGCAAACTACAGGTAGTGCTGCAGGGCCCACACCCTTTTACTTGCCTTACAGAGCAGCTCTGGAGCTGTTACAGTGCCCAGCTGCTGCAAGAAATCAGCTTGAATGCTTCAGGGGCTGGGGCATAGCCAACATGAGCCCCACACCAAAGGAGGGTGGAGGTGTTTAATGCAAACTAGGGGTCAGCCAAGCGCCGCAAAAGGCCACCATGCCCTGCACGCCCCTTTTCTCTTTTCATATGCAGACGAGGGTTGAAGCCAACTTTGACCCACTGCTTGGATGACATCACCATATGCAAATCCATCTGCGGCAGGCCTTCCCCCAGGAATGCTTGCACTAGTTGTTGCATTTGGTTTGTTGTTTGGGGGTGCTTCAGTATTAGGCAGCCTTCTGCCCTCCCATGTTCATCTGAAAATATATGTTCTCCCTGCAGTTGTTGTCCCAAGATGAGAGTTCCCTTGTGCTGCCTCAGTTGAATCTCCTTTACTTGACAGAGATGTGCATGAGCAGCGGCCCTCCCCAGCCCTATTCCAAATCATACTTATTTTGCATAGGAGATACCATGGTCATGAAGATTTTTCTCCCAGGGTGAGGTTCATTCATTGCATTTTGGGTATGCTGACCCCTGTGATTTCCCCAAATGTGGGAAACTTGACTGCAATATTTGTGGTAGTGGGAGACTGTGTTTGTGCTTTCCTCTGGTCAGCTCTGGTAAAAGTCAGATTTCTTTGTCTCAGATTTTCCTTTAGCCTTGTTCTTTTTTCGAGAGTTCCCTTGTGCTGCCTCAGTTGGATCTCCTTCACTTTACAGGGGGGTACCCGAGCAGCGACCCTCCCCAGCTCTAGCCCAACTCCTACTTACCTGCCAGGTGAGATACTATGATCATGAAGGTGCTTCTCCCAGGGCAAGGCTCACCCATTGTACTCTGGGTGTGCTGCTCCTGTGATTTCCCCAAATGTGGGAAACTTGACTGCATAATTTGTGTTTCCCCTGGTCGGCTCTCGTATAATTCAGATCTCTTTGTCTCAGGTCTCTCTCCAGCCTAGTTTGCTGTCTGTTTCCACTTCTCTTTTCTTCAGCCGCTCCCTTCTATACCCTTGTGCACTATCCTGACTTCTCCTCCCGTCTGCTTACTTTGTGCCTTCCAATGCACAATGCAAACTACAGGTAGTGCTGCAGGGCCCACACCCTTTTACTTGCCTTACAGAGCAGCTCTGGAGCTGTTACAGTGCCCAGCTGCTGCAAGAAATCAGCTTGAATGCTTCAGGGGATGGGGCATGGCCAACATGAGCCCCACACCAAAGGAGGGTGGAGGTGTTTAATGCGAACTAGGGGTCATCCAAGCACCGCAAAAGGCCGCCATGCCCTGCACGCCCCTTTTCTCTTTTCATATGCAGATGAGGGTTGAAGCCAACTTTGACCCACTGCTTGGATGACATCACCGTATGCAAATCCGTCTTCTGCAGAACTTCCCCCAGGAATGCTTGCACTAGTTGTTGCATTTGGTTTGTTGTTTGGGTGTGCTTCAGTATTAGGCAGCCTTCTGCCCTCCCATGTTCATCTGAAAATATGTGTTCTCCCTGCAGTTGTTGTCCCCAGATGAGAGTTCCCTTGTGCTGCCTCAGTTGAATCTCCTTTACTTGACAGAGATGTGCCTGAGCAGCGGCCCTCCCCAGCTCTATCCCAAATCATACTTATTTTGCATAGGAGATACCATGGTCATGAAGATTATTCTCCCAGGGTGAGGTTCATTCATTGCATTATGGGTATGCTGACCCCTGTGATTTCCCCAAATGTGGGAAACTCGACTGCTTTATTTGTGGTAGTGGGGGACTGTGTTTGTGTTTTCCTCTGGTCAGCTCTGGTAAAAGTCAGATTTCTTTGTTCAGATCTTCCTCTAGCCTTGTTCTTCTTTCGAGAGTTCCCTTGTGCTGCCTCAGTTGGATCTCCTTCACTTGACAGGGGGGTGCCCAAGCAGAGACCCTCCCCAGCTCTAGCCCAACTCCTACTTACCTGCCAGGTGAGATACTATGATCATGAAGGTGCTTCTCCCAGGGCAAGGCTCACCCATTGCACTCTGGGTGTGCTGCCCCTGCGATTTCCCCAAATGTGGGAAACTTGACTGCATAATTTGTGTTTCCCCTGGTCGGCTCTCGTGTAATTCAGATCTCTTTGTCTCAGGTCTCTCTCCAACCTAGTTTGCTGTCTGTTTCCACTTCTCTTTTCTTCAGCCGCTCCCTTCTATACCCTTGTGCACTATCCTGACTTCTCCTCCCGTCTGCTTACTTTGTGCCTTCCAATGCACAATGCAAACTACAGGTAGTGCTGCAGGGCCCACACCCTTTTACTTGCCTTACAGAGCAGCTCTGGAGATGTTACAGTGCCCAGCTGCTGCAAGAAATCAGCTTGAATGCTTCAGGGGATGGGGCATGGCCAACATGAGCCCCACACCAAAGGAGGGTGGAGGTGTTTAATGCGAACTAGGGGTCATCCAAGCACCGCAAAAGGCCGCCATGCCCTGCACGCTCCTTTTCTCTTTTCATATGCAGATGAGGGTTGAAGCCAACTTTGACCCACTGCTTGGATGACATCACCGTATGCAAATCCGTCTTCTGCAGAACTTCCCCCAGGAATGCTTGCACTAGTTGTTGCATTTGGTTTGTTGTTTGGGGGTGCTTCAGTATTAGGCAGCCTTCTGCCCTCCCATGTTCATCTGAAAATATGTGTTCTCCCTGCAGTTGTTGTCCCCAGATGAGAGTTCCCTTGTGCTGCCTCAGTTGAATCTCCTTTACTTGACAGAGATGTGCATGAGCAGCGGCCCTCCCCAGCCCTATTCCAAATCATACTTATTTTGCATAGGAGATACCATGGTCATGAAGATTGTTCTCCCAGGGTGAGGTTCATTCATTGCATTTTGGGTATGCTGACCCCTGTGATTTCCCCAAATGTGGGAAACTTGACTGCATTATTTGTGGTAGTGGGGGACTGTGTTTGTGCTTTCCTCTGGTCAGCTCTGGTAAAAGTCAGATTTCTTTGTCTCAGATTTCCCTCTAGCCTTGTTCTTCTTTCGAGAGTTCCCTTGTGCTGCCTCAGTTGGATCTCCTTCAGTTTACAGGGGGGTACCCGAGCAGCGATCCTCCCCAGCTCTAGCCCAACTCCTACTTACCTGCCAGGTGAGATACTATGATCATGAAGGTGCTTCTCCCAGGGCAAGGCTCACCCATTGCACTCTAGGTGTGCTGCTCCTGCGATTTCCCCAAATGTGGGAAACTTGACTGCATAATTTGTGTTTCCCCTGGTCGGCTCTCGTATAATTCAGATCTCTTTGTCTCAGGTCTCTCTCCAGCCTAGTTTGCTGTCTGTTTCCACTTCTCTTTTCTTGAGCCGCTCCCTTCTATGCCCTTGCGCACTATCCTGACTTCTCCTCCTGTCTGCTTACTTTGTGCCTTCCAACGCACAATGCGAACTACAGGTAGTGCTGCAGGGCCCACACCCTTTTACTTGCCTTACAGAGCAGCTCTGGAGCTGTTACAGTGCCCAGCTGCTGCAAGAAATCAGCTTGAATGCTTCAGGGGCTGGGGCATAGCCAACATGAGCCCCACACCAAAGGAGGGTGGAGGTGTTTAATGCAAACTAGGGGTCAGCCAAGTGCCGCAAAAGGCCACCATGCCCTGCACGCCCCTTTTCTCTTTTCATATGCAGACGAGGGTTGAAGCCAACTTTGACCCACTGCTTGGATGACATCACCATATGCAAATCCATCTGCGGCAGGCCTTCCCCCAGGAATGCTTGCACTAGTTGTTGCATTTGGTTTGTTGTTTGGGGGTGCTTCAGTATTAGGCAGCTTTCTGCCCTCCCATGTTCATCTGAAAATATATGTTCTCCCTGCAGTTGTTGTCCCCAGATGAGAGTTCCCTTGTGCTGCCTCAGTTGAATCTCCTTTACTTGACAGAGATGTGCATGAGCAGCGGCCCTCCCCAGCCCTATTCCAAATCATACTTATTTTGCATAGGAGATACCATGGTCATGAAGATTTTTCTCCCAGGGTGAGGTTCATTCATTGCATTTTGGGTATGCTGACCCCTGTGATTTCCCCAAATGTGGGAAACTCAACTGCATTATTTGTGGTAGTGGGGGACTGTGTTTGTGCTTTCCTCTGGTCAGCTCTAGTAAAAGTCAGATTTCTTTGTCTCACATTTTCCTCTAGCCTTGTTCTTCTTTCGAGAGTTCCCTTGTGCTGCCTTTGTTGGATCTCCTTCACTTTACAGGGGGGTACCCGAGCAGCGACCCTCCCCAGCTCTAGCCCAACTCCTACTTACCTGCCAGGTGAGATACTATGATCATTAAGGTGCTTCTCCCAGGGCAAGGCTCACCCATTGTACTCTGGGTGTGCTGCTCCTGCGATTTCCCCAAATGTGGGAAACTTGACTGCATAATTTGTGTTTCCCCTCGTCGGCTCTCGTATAATTCAGATCTCTTTGTCTCAGGTCTCTCTCCAGCCTAGTTTGCTGTCTGTTTCCACTTCTCTTTTCTTCAGCCGCTCCCTTCTATACCCTTGTGCACTATCCTGACTTCTCCTCCCGTCTGCTTACTTTGTGCCTTCCAATGCACAATGCAAACTACAGGTAGTGCTGCAGGGCCCACACCCTTTTACTTGCCTTACAGAGCAGCTCTGGAGCTGTTACAGTGCCCAGCTGCTGCAAGAAATCAGCTTGAATGCTTCAGGGGCTGGGGCATAGCCAACATCAGCCCCACACCGAAGGAGGGTGGAGGTGTTTAATGCAAACTAGGGGTCAGTCAAGCGCCGCAAAAGGCCACCATGCCCTGCACGCCCCTTTTCTGTTTTCATATGCAGATGAGGGTTGAAGCCAACTTTGACCCACTGCTTGGATGACATCACCATATGCAAATCCATCTGCGGCAGGCCTTCCCCCAGGAATGCTTGCACTAGTTGTTGCATTTGGTTTGTTGTTTGGGGGTGCTTCAGTATTAGGCAGCCTTCTGCTGCACCCTGCTTTCGTGTGGGGCTCATGTTGGCCATGCCCCATCCCCTGAAGCTTTCAAGCAGATATCTTGCAGCAGCTGGGCACTGTAACAGCTCAAGAGCTGCTCTGTAAGGCAAGTAAAAGGGTGTGGGCCCTGCAGCACTACCTGTAGTTTGCATTGTGCATTGGAAGGCACAAAGTAAGCAGACGGGAGGAGAAGTCAGGATAGTGCACAAGGGTATAGAAGGGAGCGGCTGAAGAAAAGAGAAGTGGAAACAGACAGCAAACTAGGCTGGAGAGAGATCTGAGACAAAGAGATCTGAATTATACGATAGCCGACCAGGGGAAACACAAATTATGCAGTCAAGTTTCCCACATTTGGGGAAATCGCAGGGGCAGCACACCCAGAGTGCAATGGGTGAGCCTTGCCCTGGGAGAAGCACCTTCATGATCATAGTATCTCACCTGGCAGGTAAGTATGAGTTGGGCTAGAGCTGGGGAGGGTCGCTGCTCGGGCACCCCCCTGTTAAGTGAAGGAGATCCAACTGAGGCAGCACAAGGGAACTCTCAAAAGAAGAACAAGGCTAGAGGAAGATCTGAAACAAAGAAATCTGACTTTTACCAGAGCTGACCAGAAGAAAACACAAACACAGTCCCCCACTACCACAAATAAAGCAGTCGAGGTGAGGTTCATTCATTGCATTTTGGGTATGCTGACCCCTGTGATTTCCCCAAATGTGGGAAACTCGACTGCTTTATTTGTGGTAGTGGGGGACTGTGTTTGTGTTTTCTTCTGGTCAGCTCTGGTAAAAGTCAGATTTCTTTGTCTCAGATCTTCCTCTAGCCTTGTTCTTCTTTTGAGAGTTCCCTTGTGCTGCCTCAGTTGGATCTCCTTCACTTAACAGGGGGGTGCCCGAGCAGCGACCCTCCCCAGCTCTAGCCCAACTCCTACTTACCTGCCAGGTGAGATACTATGATCATGAAGGTGCTTCTCCCAGGGCAAGGCTCACCCATTGCACTCTGGGTGTGCAGCCCCTGCGATTTCCCCAAATGTGGGAAACTTGACTGCATAATTTGTGTTTCCCCTGGTCGGCTCTCGTATAATTCAGATCTCTTTGTCTCAGATCTCTCTCCAGCCTAGTTTGCTGTCTGTTTCCACTTCTCTTTTCTTCAGCCGCTCCCTTCTATACCCTTGTGCACTATCCTGACTTCTCCTCCCGTCTGCTTACTTTGTGCCTTCCAATGCACAATGCAAACTACAGGTAGTGCTGCAGGGCCCACACCCTTTTACTTGCCTTACAGAGCAGCTCTGGAGCTGTTGCAGTGCCAAGCTGCTGCAAGAAATCAGCTTGAATGCTTCAGGGGCTGGGGCATAGCCAACATGAGCCCCACACCGAAGAAGGGTGGAGGTGTTTAATGCAAACTAGGGGTCAGACAAGCGCAGCAAAAGGCCACCATGCCCTGCACGCCCCTTTTCTGTTTTCATATGCAGACGAGGGTTGAAGCCAACTTTGACCCACTGCTTGGATGACATCACCATATGCAAATCCATCTGCGGCAGGCCTTCCCCCAGGAATGCTTGCACTAGTTGTTGCATTTGGTTTGTTGTTTGGGGGTGCTTCAGTATTAGGCAGCCGTCTGCCCTCCCATGTTCATCTGAAAATATGTGTTCTCCCTGCAGTTGTTGTCCCTAGATGAGAGTTCCCTTGTGCTGCCTCAGTTGAATCTCCTTAACTTGACAGAGATGTGCCTGAGCAGCGGCCCTCCCCAGCTCTATCCCAAATCATACTTATTTTGCATAGGAGATACCATGGTCATGAAGATTATTCTCCCAGGGTGAGGTTCATTCATTGCATTCTGGGTATGCTGACCCCTGTGATTTCCCCAAATGTGGGAAACTCGACTGCTTTATTTGTGGTAGTGGGGGACTGTGTTTGTGTTTTCCTCTGGTCAGCTCTGGTAAAAGTCAGATTTCTTTGTTTCAGAGCCTTGTTCTTCTTTTGAGAGTTCCCTTGTGCTGCCTCAGTTGGATCTCCTTCACTTGACAGGGGGGTGCCCGAGCAGAGACCCTCCCCAGCTCTAGCCCAACTCCTACTTACCTGCCAGGTGAGATACTATGATCATGAAGGTGCTTCTCCCAGGGCAAGGCTCACCCATTGCACTCTGGGTGTGCTGCCCCTGCGATTTTCCCAAATGTGGGAAACTTGACTGCATAATTTGTGTTTCCCCTGGTCGGCTCTCGTATAATTCAGATCTCTTTGTCTCAGGTCTCTCTCCAGCCTAGTTTGCTGTCTGTTTCCACTTCTCTTTTCTTCAGCCGCTCCCTTCTATACCCTTGTGCACTATCCTGACTTCTCCTCCCGTCTGCTTACTTTGTGCCTTCCAATGCACAATGCAAACTACAGGTAGTGCTGCAGGGCCCACACCCTTTTACTTGCCTTACAGAGCAGCTCTGGAGCTGTTACAGTGCCCAGCTGCTGCAAGAAATCTGCTTGAATGCTTCAGGGGATGGGGCATGGCCAACATGAGCCCCACACCAAAGGAGGGTGGAGGTGTTTAATGCGAACTAGGGGTCATCCAAGCACCGCAAAAGGCCGCCATGCCCTGCACGCCCCTTTTCTCTTTTCATATGCAGATGAGGGTTGAAGCCAACTTTGACCCACTGCTTGTATGACATCACCGTATGCAAATCCGTCTTCTGCAGAACTTCCCCCAGGAATGCTTGCACTAGTTGTTGCATTTGGTTTGTTGTTTGGGGGTGCTTCAGTATTAGGCAGCCTTCTGCCCTCCCATGTTCATCTGAAAATATGTGTTCTCCCTGCAGTTGTTGTCCCCAGATGAGAGTTCCCTTGTGCTGCCTCAGTTGAATCTCCTTTACTTGACAGAGATGTGCATGAGCAGCGGCCCTCCCCAGCCCTATTCCAAATCATACTTATTTTGCATAGGAGATACCATGGTCATGAAGATTGTTCTCCCAGGGTGAGGTTCATTCATTGCATTTTGGGTATGCTGACCCCTGTGATTTCCCCAAATGTGGGAAACTCAACTGCATTATTTGTGGTAGTGGGGGACTGTGTTTGTGCTTTCCTCTGGTCAGCTCTGGTAAAAGTCAGATTTCTTTGTCTCAGATCTTCCTCTTGCCTTGTTCTTCTTTCGAGAGTTCCCTTGTGCTGCCTCAGTTGGATCTCCTTCACTTGACAGGGGGGTACCCGAGCAGCGACCCTCCCCAGCTCTAGCCCAACTCCTACTTACCTGCCAGGTGAGATACTATGATCATGAAGGTGCTTCTCCCAGGGCAAGGCTCACCCATTGCACTCTAGGTGTGCTGCTCCTGCGATTTCCCCAAATGTGGGAAACTTGACTGCATAATTTGTGTTTCCCCTGGTCGGCTCTCGTATAATTCAGATCTCTTTGTCTCAGGTCTCTCTCCAGCCTAGTTTGCTGTCTGTTTCCACTTCTCTTTTCTTCAGCCGCTCCCTTCTATACCCTTGTGCACTATCCTGACTTCTCCTCCCGTCTGCTTACTTTGTGCCTTCCAATGCACAATGCAAACTACAGGTAGTGCTGCAGGGCCCACACCCTTTTACTTGCCTTACAGAGCAGCTCTGGAGCTGTTAAAGTGCCCAGCTGCTGCAAGAAATCAGCTTGAATGCTTCAGGGGCTGGGGCATAGCCAACATGAGCCCCACACCGAAGGAGGGTGGAGGTGTTTAATGCAAACTAGGGGTCGGTCAAGCGCCGCAAAAGGCCACCATGCCCTGCACGCCCCTTTTCTGTTTTCATATGCAGACGAGGGTTGAAGCCAACTTTGACCCACTGCTTGGATGACATCACCATATGCAAATCCATCTGCGGCAGGCCTTCCCCCAGGAATGCTTGCACTAGTTGTTGCATTTGGTTTGTTGTTTGGGGGTGCTTCAGTATTAGTCAGCCTTCTGCTCCACCCTCCTTTGGTGTGGGGCTCATGTTGGCCATGTCCCATCCCCTGAAGCATTCAAGCAGATTTCTTGCAGCAGCTGGGCACTGTAACAGCTCCAGAGCTGCTCTGTAAGGCAAGTAAAAGGGTGTGGGCCCTGCAGCACTACCTGTAGTTTGCATTGTGCATTGGAAGGCACAAAGTAAGCAGACGGGAGGAGAAGTCAGGATAGTGCACAAGGGTATAGAAGGGAGCGGCTGAAGAAAAGAGAAGTGGAAACAGACAGCAAACTAGGCTGGAGAGAGATCTGAGACAAAGAGATCTGAATTATACGAGAGCCGACCAGGGGAAACACAAATTATGCAGTCAAGTTTCCCACATTTGGGGAAATCGCAGGGGCTGCACACCCAGAGTGCAATGGGTGAGCCTTGCCCTGGGAGAAGCACCTTCATGATCATAGTATCTCACCTGGCAGGTAAGTAGGAGTTGGGCTAGAGCTGGGGAGGGTCGCTGCTCGGGCACCCCCCTGTTAAGTGAAGGAGATCCAACTGAGGCAGCACAAGGGAACTCTCAAAAGAAGAACAAGGCTAGAGGAAGATCTGAAACAAAGAAATCTGACTTTTACCAGAGCTGACCAGAAGAAAACACAAACACAGTCCCCCACTACCACAAATAAAGCAGTCGAGTTTCCCACATTTGGGGAAATCACAGGGGTCAGCATACCCAAAATGCAATGAATGAACCTCACCTCGACTGCTTTATTTGTGGTAGTGGGGGACTGTGTTTGTGTTTTCTTCTGGTCAGCTCTGGTAAAAGTCAGATTTCTTTGTTTCAGATCTTCCTCTAGCCTTGTTCTTCTTTTGAGAGTTCCCTTGTGCTGCCTCAGTTGGATCTCCTTCACTTAACAGGGGGGTGCCCGAGCAGCGACCCTCCCCAGCTCTAGCCCAACTCATACTTACCTGCCAGGTGAGATACTATGATCATGAAGGTGCTTCTCCCAGGGCAAGGCTCACCCATTGCACTCTGGGTGTGCTGCCCCTGCGATTTCCCCAAATGTGGGAAACTTGACTGCATAATTTGTGTTTCCCCTGGTCGGCTATCGTATAATTCAGATCTCTTTGTCTCAGATCTCTCTCCAGCCTAGTTTGCTGTCTGTTTCCACTTCTCTTTTCTTCAGCCGCTCCCTTCTATACCCTTGTGCACTATCCTGACTTCTCCTCCCGTCTGCTTACTTTGTGCCTTCCAATGCACAATGCAAACTACAGGTAGTGCTGCAGGGCCCACACCCTTTTACTTGCCTTACAGAGCAGCTCTTGAGCTGTTACAGTGCCCAGCTGCTGCAAGAAATCTGCTTGAAAGCTTCAGGGGATGGGGCATGGCCAACATGAGCCCCACACCAAAGCAGGGTGCAGCAGAAGGCTGCCTAATACTGAAGCACCCCCAAACAACAAACCAAATGCAACAACTAGTGCAAGCATTCCTGGGGGAAGGCCTGCCGCAGATGGATTTGCATATGGTGATGTCATCCAAGCAGTGGGTCAAAGTTGGCTTGAACCCTCATCTGCATATGAAAACAGAAAAGGGGCGTGCAGGGCATGGTGGCCTTTTGCGGCGCTTGACTGACCCCTAGTTTGCATTAAACACCTCCACCCTCCTTCGGTGTGGGGCTGATGTTGGCTATGCCCCAGCCCCTGAAGCATTCAAGCTGATTTCTTGCAGCAGCTGGGCACTGTAACAGCTCCAGAGCTGCTCTGTAAGGCAAGTAAAAGGGTGTGGGCCCTGCAGCACTACCTGTAGTTTGCATTGTGCATTGGAAGGCACAAAGTAAGCAGACGGGAGGAGAAGTCAGGATAGTGCACAAGGGTATAGAAGGGAGCGGCTGAAGAAAAGAGAAGTGGAAACAGACAGCAAACTAGGCTGGAGAGAGACCTGAGACAAAGAGATCTGAATTATACGAGAGCCGACGAGGGGAAACACAAATTATGCAGTCAAGTTTCCCACATTTGGGGAAATCGCAGGAGCAGCACACCCAGAGTACAATGGGTGAGCCTTGCCCTGGGAGAAGCACCTTAATGATCATAGTATCTCACCTGGCAGGTAAGTAGGAGTTGGGCTAGAGCTGGGGAGGGTCGCTGCTCGGGTACCCCCCTGTAAAGTGAAGGAGATCCAACAAAGGCAGCACAAGGGAACTCTCGAAAGAAGAACAAGGCTAGAGGAAAATGTGAGACAAAGAAATCTGACTTTTACTAGAGCTGACCAGAGGAAAGCACAAACACAGTCCCCCACTACCACAAATAATGCAGTTGAGTTTCCCACATTTGGGGAAATCACAGGGGTCAGCATACCCAAAATGCAATGAATGAACCTCACCCTGGGAGAAAAATCTTCATGACCATGGTATCTCCTATGCAAAATAAGTATGATTTGGAATAGGGCTGGGGAGGGCCGCTGCTCATGCACATCTCTGTCAAGTAAAGGAGATTCAACTGAGGCAGCACAAGGGAACTCTCATCTGGGGACAACAACTGCAGGGAGAACATATATTTTCAGATGAACATGGGAGGGCAGAAAGCTGCCTAATACTGAAGCACCCCCAAACAACAAACCAAATGCAACAACTAGTGCAAGCATTCCTGGGGGAAGGCCTGCCGCAGATGGATTTGCATATGGTGATGTCATCCAAGCAGTGGGTCAAAGTTGGCTTCAACCCTCGTCTGCATATGAAAAGAGAAAAGGGGCGTGCAGGGCATGGTGGCCTTTTGCGGCACTTGGCTGACCCCTAGTTTGCATTAAACACCTCCACCCTCCTTTGGTGTGGGGCTCATGTTGGCTATGCCCCAGCCCCTGAAGCATTCAAGCTGATTTCTTGCAGCAGCTGGGCACTGTAACAGCTCCAGAGCTGCTCTGTAAGGCAAGTAAAAGGGTGTGGGCCCTGCAGCACTACCTGTAGTTCGCATTGTGCGTTGGAAGGCACAAAGTAAGCAGACAGGAGGAGAAGTCAGGATAGTGCGCAAGGGCATAGAAGGGAGCGGCTCAAGAAAAGAGAAGTGGAAACAGACAGCAAACTAGGCTGGAGAGAGACCTGAGACAAAGAGATCTGAATTATACGAGAGCCGACCAGGGGAAACACAAATTATGCAGTCAAGTTTCCCACATTTGGGGAAATCGCAGGAGCAGCACACCTAGAGTGCAATGGGTGAGCCTTGCCCTGGGAGAAGCACCTTCATGATCATAGTATCTCACCTGGCAGGTAAGTAGGAGTTGGGCTAGAGCTGGGGAGGATCGCTGCTCGGGTACCCCCCTGTAAACTGAAGGAGATCCAACTGAGGCAGCACAAGGGAACTCTCGAAAGAAGAACAAGGCTAGAGGAAAATCTGAGACAAAGAAATCTGACTTTTACCAGAGCTGACCAGAGGAAAGCACAAACACAGTCCCCCACTACCACAAATAATGCAGTCAAGTTTCCCACATTTGGGGAAATCACAGGGGTCAGCATACCCAAAATGCAATGAATGAACCTCACCCTGGGAGAACAATCTTCATGACCATGGTATCTCCTATGCAAAATAAGTATGATTTGGAATAGGGCTGGGGAGGGCCGCTGCTCATGCACATCTCTGTCAAGTAAAGGAGATTCAACTGAGGCAGCACAAGGGAACTCTCATCTGGGGACAACAACTGCAGGGAGAACACATATTTTCAGATGAACATGGGAGGGCAGAAGGCTGCCTAATACTGAAGCACCCCCAAACAACAAACCAAATGCAACAACTAGTGCAAGCATTCCTGGGGGAAGTTCTGCAGAAGACGGATTTGCATACGGTGATGTCATCCAAGCAGTGGGTCAAAGTTGGCTTCAACCCTCATCTGCATATGAAAAGAGAAAAGGAGCGTGCAGGGCATGGCGGCCTTTTGCGGTGCTTGGATGACCCCTAGTTCGCATTAAACACCTCCACCCTCCTTTGGTGTGGGGCTCATGTTGGCCATGCCCCATCCCCTGAAGCATTCAAGCTGATTTCTTGCAGCAGCTGGGCACTGTAACATCTCCAGAGCTGCTCTGTAAGGCAAGTAAAAGGGTGTGGGCCCTGCAGCACTACCTGTAGTTTGCATTGTGCATTGGAAGGCACAAAGTAAGCAGACGGGAGGAGAAGTCAGGATAGTGCACAAGGGTATAGAAGGGAGCGGCTGAAGAAAAGAGAAGTGGAAACAGACAGCAAACTAGGTTGGAGAGAGACCTGAGACAAAGAGATCTGAATTACACGAGAGCCGACCAGGGGAAACACAAATTATGCAGTCAAGTTTCCCACATTTGGGGAAATCGCAGGGGCAGCACACCCAGAGTGCAATGGGTGAGCCTTGCCCTGGGAGAAGCACCTTCATGATCATAGTATCTCACCTGGCAGGTAAGTAGGAGTTGGGCTAGAGCTGGGGAGGGTCTCTGCTTGGGCACCCCCCTGTCAAGTGAAGGAGATCCAACTGAGGCAGCACAAGGGAACTCTCAAAAGAAGAACAAGGCTAGAGGAAGATCTGAACAAAGAAATCTGACTTTTACCAGAGCTGACCAGAGGAAAACACAAACACAGTCCCCCACTACCACAAATAAAGCAGTCGAGTTTCCCACATTTGGGGAAATCACAGGGGTCAGCATACCCATAATGCAATGAATGAACCTCACCCTGGGAGAATAATCTTCATGACCATGGTATCTCCTATGCAAAATAAGTATGATTTGGGATAGAGCTGGGGAGGGCCGCTGCTCAGGCACATCTCTGTCAAGTAAAGGAGATTCAACTGAGGCAGCACAAGGGAACTCTCATCTGGGGACAACAACTGCAGGGAGAACACATATTTTCAGATGAACATGGGAGGGCAGAAGGCTGCCTAATACTGAAGCACCCCCAAACAACAAACCAAATGCAACAACTAGTGCAAGCATTCCTGGGGGAAGTTCTGCAGAAGACGGATTTGCATACGGTGATGTCATCCAAGCAGTGGGTCAAAGTTGGCTTCAACCCTCATCTGCATATGAAAAGAGAAAAGGGGCGTGCAGGGCATGGCGGCCTTTTGCGGTGCTTGGATGACCCCTAGTTCGCATTAAACACCTCCACCCTCCTTTGGTGTGGGGCTCATGTTGGCCATGCCCCATCCCCTGAAGCATTCAAGCTGATTTCTTGCAGCAGCTGGGCACTGTAACAGCTCCAGAGCTGCTCTGTAAGGCAAGTAAAAGGGTGTGGGCCCTGCAGCACTACCTGTAGTTTGCATTGTGCATTGGAAGGCACAAAGTAAGCAGACGGGAGGAGAAGTCAGGATAGTGCACAAGGGTATAGAAGGGAGCGGCTGAAGAAAAGAGAAGTGGAAACAGACAGCAAACTAGGCTGGAGAGAGACCTGAGACAAAGAGATCTGAATTATACGAGAGCCGACCAGGGGAAACACAAATTATGCAGTCAAGTTTCCCACATTTGGGGAAATCACAGGAGCAGCACACCCAGAGTACAATGGGTGAGCCTTGCCCTGGGAGAAGCACCTTCATGATCATAGTATCTCACCTGGCAGGTAAGTAGGAGTTGGGCTAGAGCTGGGGAGGGTCGCTGCTCGGGTACCCCCCTGTAAAGTGAAGGAGATCCAACTGAGGCAGCACAAGGGAACTCTCGAAAAAAGAACAAGGCTAAAGGAAAATCTGAGACAAAGAAATCTGACTTTTACCAGAGCTGACCAGAGGAAAGCACAAACACAGTCTCCCACTACCACAAATAATGCAGTCAAGTTTCCCACATTTGGGGAAATCACAGGGGTCAGCATACCCAAAATGCAATGAATGAACCTCACCCTGGGAGAAAAATCTTCATGACCATGGTATCTCCTATGCAAAATAAGTATGATTTGGAATAGGGCTGGGGAGGGCCGCTGCTCATGCACATCTCTGTCAAGTAAAGGAGATTCAACTGAGGCAGCACAAGGGAACTCTCATCTTGGGACAACAACTGCAGGGAGAACATATATTTTCAGATGAACATGGGAGGGCAGAAGGCTGCCTAATACTGAAGCACCCCCAAACAACAAACCAAATGCAACAACTAGTGCAAGCATTCCTGGGGGAAGGCCTGCCGCAGATGGATTTGCATATGGTGATGTCATCCAAGCAGTGGGTCAAAGTTGGCTTCAACCCTCATCTGCATATGAAAAGAGAAAAGGGGCGTGCAGGGCATGGTGGCCTTTTGCGGCGCTTGGCTGACCCCTAGTTTGCATTAAACACCTCCACCCTCCTTTGGTGTGGGGCTCATGTTGGCTATGCCCCAGCCCCTGAAGCATTCAAGCTGATTTCTTGCAGCAGCTGGGCACTGTAACAGCTCCAGAGCTGCTCTGTAAGGCAAGTAAAAGGGTGTGGGCCCTGCAGCACTACCTGTAGTTTGTATTGTGCATTGGAAGGCACAAAGTAAGCAGACGGGAGGAGAAGTCAGGATAGTGCACAAGGGTATAGAAGGGAGCGGCTGAAGAAAAGAGAAGTGGAAACAGACAGCAAACTAGGCTGGAGAGAGACCTGAGACAAAGAGATCTGAATTATACGAGAGCCGACGAGGGGAAACACAAATTATGCAGTCAAGTTTCCCACATTTGGGGAAATCGCAGGAGCAGCACACCCAGAGTGCAATGGTTGAGCCTTGCCCTGGGAGAAGCACCTTCATGATCATAGTATCTCACCTGGCAGGTAAGTAGGAGTTGGGCTAGAGCTGGGGAGGGTCGCTGTTCGGGCACCCCCCTGTCAAGTGAAAGAGATCCAACTGAGGCAGCACAAGGGAACTCTCGAAAGAAGAACAAGGCTAGAAGAAGATCTGAGACAAAGAAATCTGACTTTTACCAGAGCTGACCAGAGGAAAGCACAAACACAGTCCCCCACTACCACAAATAATGCAGTCGAGTTTCCCACATTTGGGAAAATCACAGGGGTCAGCATACCCAGAATGCAATGAATGAACCTCACCCTTGGAGAACAATCTTCATGACCATGGTATCTCCTATGCAAAATAAGTATGATTTGGGATAGGGCTGGTGAGGGCAGCTGCTCAGGCACATCTCTGTCAAGTAAAGGAGATTCAACTGAGGCAGCACAAGTGAACTCTCATCTGGGGACAACAACTGCAGGGAGACCACATCTTTTCAGATGAACATGGGAGGGCGGAAGGCTGCCTAATACTGAAGCACCATCAAATATCAAACCATATGCAACAACTAGTACAAGCACTCCTGGGGGAAGGTCTGCAGCAGACGGATTTGCATACGGTGATGTTATCCAAGCAGTGGGCCAAAGTTGACTGGAACCCTCATCTGCATATGAAAAGAGAAAAGGGGCATGCAGGGCATGGCGGCCTTTTGCAGTGCTTGGATGACCCCTAGTTCGCATTAAACACCTCCCCCCTCCTTTGGTGTGGGGCTCATGTTGGCCATGCCCCATCCCCTGAAGCATTCAAGCTGATTTCTTGCAGCAGCTGGGCACTGTAACAGCTCCAGAGCTGCTCTGTAAGGCAAGTAAAAGGGTGTGGGCCCTGCAGCACTACCTGTAGTTTGCATTCTAGTGTCTTTCGTTTGGGAGAAAAATGCAAAGGTACAATACAGCTTTTCCTTGCCGATATCTCTCTTTTGTAAAGAGCTAGGCATTGGAAAATTCAGGGCTATACCGTGTAGATGAAGCACTAACAGGAGGCTTTTAAATTTTCATTCTAGTGTCTTTCGTTTGGGAGAAAAATGCAAAGGTACAATACAGCTTTTCCTTGCCAATATCTCTCTTTTGCAAAGAGCTAGGCATTGGAAAATTCAGGGCTATAACGTGTAGATGAAGCACTAGCAGGAGGCTTTAAAATTTTCATTCTAGTGTCTTTCGTTTGGGAGAAAAATGCAAAAGTACAATGCAGCTTTTCCTTGCCGATATCTCTCTTTTGCAAAGAGATAGGCATTGGAAAATTCAGGGCTATAACGTGTAGATGAAGCACTAATAGGAGGCTTTAAAATTTTCATTCTAGTGTCTTTCGTTTGGGAGAAAAAAGCAAAGGTACAATACAGCTTTTCCTTGCCGATATCTCTCTTTTGCAAAGAGCTAGGCATTGGAAAATTCAGGGCTATAACGTGTAGATGAAGCACTAACAGTAGGCTTTAAAATTTTCATTCTAGTGTCTTTCGTTTGGGAGAAAAATGCAAAGGTACAATACAGCTTTTCCTTGCCAATATCTCTCTTTTGCAAAGAGCTAGGCATTGGAAAATTCAGGGCTATAACGTGTAGATGAAGCACTAACAGGAGGCTTTAAAATTTTCATTCTAGTGTCTTTCGTTTGGGAGAAAAATGCAAAAGTACAATGCAGCTTTTCCTTGCCGATATCTCTCTTTTGCAAAGAGATAGGCATTGGAAAATGCAGGGCTATAACGTGTAGATGAAGCACTAACAGGAGGCTTTAAAATTTTCATTCTAGTGTCTTTCGTTTGGGAGAAAAATGCAAAGGTACAATACAGCATTTCCTTGCCGATATCTCTCTTTTGCAAAGAGATAGGCATTGGAAAATTCAGGGCTATAACGTGTAGATGAAGGACTAACAGGAGGCTTTAAAATTTTCATTCTAGTGTCTTTCGTTTGGGAGAAAAATGCAAAGGTACAATACAGCTTTTCCTTGCCGATATCTCTCTTTTGCAAAGAGATAGGCATTGGAAAATTCAGGGCTATAACGTGTAGATGAAGCACTAACAGGAGGCTTTAACATTTTCATTCTAGTGTACTTCGTTTGGGAGAAAAATGCAAAGGTACAATACAGCTTTTCCTTGCCGATATCTCTCTTTTGCAAAGAGATAGGCATTGGAAAATTCAGGGCTATAACGTGTAGATGAAGCACTAATAGGAGGCTTTAAAATTTTCATTCTAGTGTCCTTCGTTTGGGAGAAAAATGCAAAGGTACAATACAGCTTTTCCTTGCCGATATCTCTCTTTTGCAAAGAGATAGGCATTGGAAAATTCAGGGCTATAACGTGTAGATGAAGCACTAACAGGAGGCTTTAAAATTTTCATTCTAGTGTCTTTCGTTTGGGAGAAAAATGCAAAGGTACAATACAGTTTTTCCTTGCCGATATCTCTCTTTTGCAAAGAGATAGGCATTGGAAAATTCAGGGCTATAACGTGTAGATGAAGCACTAACAGGAGGCTTTAAAATTTTCATTCTAGTGTCTTTCGTTTGGGAGAAAAATGCAAAGGTACAATACAGCTTTTCCTTGCCGATATCTCTCTTTTGCAAAGAGCTAGGCATTGGAAAATTCAGGGCTATAACGTGTAGATGAAGCACTAACAGGAGGCTTTAAAATTTTCATTCTAGTGTCTTTCGTTTGGGAGAAAAATGCAAAGGTACAATACAGCATTTCCTTGCCGATATCTCTCTTTTGCAAAGAGATAGGCATTGGAAAATTCAGGGCTATAACGTGTAGATGAAGCACTAACAGGAGGCTTTAAAATTTTCATTCTAGTGTCTTTCGTTTGGGAGAAAAATGCAAAGGTACAATACAGCTTTTCCTTGCCGATATCTCTCTTTTGCAAAGAGCTAGGCATTGGAAAATTCAGGGCTATACCGCGTACATGAAGCACTAACAGGAGGCTTTTAAATTTTCATTCTAGTGTCTTTCGTTTGGGAGAAAAATGCAAAGGTACAATACAGCTTTTCCTTGCCAATATCTCTCTTTTGCAAAGAGCTAGGCATTGGAAAATTCAGGGCTATAACGTGTAGATGAAGCACTAACAGGAGGCTTTAAAATTTTCATTCTAGTGTCTTTCGTTTGGGAGAAAAATGCAAAAGTACAATGCAGCTTTTCCTTGCCGATATCTCTCTTTTGCAAAGAGATAGGCATTGGAAAATTCAGGGCTATAACGTGTAGATGAAGCACTAATAGGAGGCTTTAAAATTTTTATTCTAGTGTCTTTCGTTTGGGAGAAAAAAGCAAAGGTACAATACAGCTTTTCCTTGCCGATATCTCTCTTTTGCAAAGAGATAGGCATTGGAAAATTCAGGGCTATAACGTGTAGATGAAGCACTAACAGGAGGCTTTAAAATTTTCATTCTAGTGTCTTTCGTTTGGGAGAAAAATGCAAAGGTACAATACAGCTTTTCCTTGCCGATATCTCTCTTTTGCAAAGAGCTAGGCATTGGAAAATTCAGGGCTATAACGTGTAGATGAAGCACTAACAGTAGGCTTTAAAATTTTCATTCTAGTGTCTTTCGTTTGGGAGAAAAATGCAAAGGTACAATACAGCTTTTCCTTGCCGATATCTCTCTTTTGCAAAGAAATAGGCATTGGAAAATTCAGGGCTATAACGTGTAGATGAAGCACTAACAGGAGGCTTTAAAATTTTCATTCTAGTGTCCTTCGTTTGGGAGAAAAATGCAAAGGTACAATACAGCTTTTCCTTGCCGATATCTCTCTTTTGCAAAGAGATAGGCATTGGAAAATTCAGGGCTATATCGTGTAGATGAAGCACTAACAGGAGGCTTTAAAATTTTCATTCTAGTGTCTTTCGTTTGGGAGAAAAATGCAAAGGTACAATACAGCTTTTCCTTGCCAATATCTCTCTTTTGCAAAGAGCTAGGCATTGGAAAATTCAGGGCTATAACGTGTAGATGAAGCACTAACAGGAGGCTTTAAAATTTTCATTCTAGTGTCTTTCGTTTGGGAGAAAAATGCAAAAGTACAATGCAGCTTTTCCTTGCCGATATCTCTCTTTTGCAAAGAGATAGGCATTGGAAAATGCAGGGCTATAACGTGTAGATGAAGCACTAACAGGAGGCTTTAAAATTTTCATTCTAGTGTCTTTCGTTTGGGAGAAAAATGCAAAGGTACAATACAGCATTTCCTTGCCGATATCTCTCTTTTGCAAAGAGATAGGCATTGGAAAATTCAGGGCTATAACGTGTAGATGAAGCACTAACAGGAGGCTTTAAAATTTTCATTCTAGTGTACTTCGTTTGGGAGAAAAATGCAAAGGTACAATACAGCTTTTCCTTGCCGATATCTCTCTTTTGCAAAGAGATAGGCATTGGAAAATTCAGGGCTATAACGTGTAGATGAAGCACTAATAGGAGGCTTTAAAATTTTCATTCTAGTGTCCTTCGTTTGGGAGAAAAATGCAAAGGTACAATACAGCTTTTCCTTGCCGATATCTCTCTTTTGCAAAGAGATAGGCATTGGAAAATTCAGGGCTATAACGTGTAGATGAAGCACTAACAGGAGGCTTTAAAATTTTCATTCTAGTGTCTTTCGTTTGGGAGAAAAATGCAAAGGTACAATACAGCTTTTCCTTGCCGATATCTCTCTTTTGCAAAGAGCTAGGCATTGGAAAATTCAGGGCTATAACGTGTAGATGAAGCACTAACAGGAGGCTTTAAAATTTTCATTCTAGTGTCTTTCGTTTGGGAGAAAAATGCAAAGGTACAATACAGCTTTTCCTTGCCGATATCTCTCTTTTGCAAAGAGATAGGCATTGGAAAATTCAGGGCTATAACGTGTAGATGAAGCACTAACAGTAGGCTTTAACATTTTCATTCTAGTGTCTTTCGTTTGGGAGAAAAATGCAAAGGTACAATACAGCTTTTCCTTGCCGATATCTCTCTTTTGCAAAGAGATAGGCATTGGAAAATGCAGGGCTATAACGTGTAGATGAAGCACTAACAGGAGGCTTTACAATTTTCATTCTAGTGTCTTTCGTTTGGGAGAAAAATGCAAAAGTACAATGCAACTTTTCCTTGCCGATATCTCTCTTTTGCAAAGAGATAGGCATTGGAAAATGCAGGGCTATAACGTGTAGATGAAGCACTAACAGGAGGCTTTAAAATTTTCATTCTAGTGTCTTTCGTTTGGGAGAAAAATGCAAAGGTACAATACAGCATTTCCTTGCCGATATCTCTCTTTTGCAAAGAGATAGGCATTGGAAAATTCAGGGCTATTACGTGTAGATGAAGCACTAACAGGAGGCTTTAAAATTTTCATTCTAGTGTCCTTCGTTTGGGAGAAAAATGCAAAGGTACAATACAGCTTTTCCTTGCCGATATCTCTCTTTTGCAAAGAGATAGGCATCGGAAAATTCAGGGCTATAACGTGTAGATGAAGCACTAACAGGAGGCTTTAAAATTTTCATTCTAGTGTCTTTCGTTTGGGAGAAAAATGCAAAGGTACAATACAGCTTTTCCTTGTCGATATCTCTCTTTTGCAAAGAGCTAGGCATTGGAAAATTCAGGGCTATAACGTGTAGATGAAGCACTAACAGTAGGATTTAAAATTTTCATTCTAGTGTCTTTCGTTTGGGAGAAAAATGCAAAGGTACAATACAGCTTTTCCTTGCCGATATCTCTCTTTTGCAAAGAGATAGGCATTGGAAAATTCAGGGCTATAACGTGTAGATGAAGCACTAACAGGAGGCTTTAAAATTTTCATTCTAGTGTCTTTCGTTTGGGAGAAAAATGCAAAGGCACAATACAGTTTTTCCTTGCCGATATCTCTCTTTTGCAAAGAGATAGGCATTGGAAAATTCAGGGCTATAACGTGTAGATGAAGCACTAATAGGAGGCTTTAACATTTTCATTCTAGTGTCCTTCGTTTGGGAGAAAAATGCAAAGGTACAATACAGCTTTTCCTTGCCGATATCTCTCTTTTGCAAAGAGATAGGCATTGGAAAATTCAGGGCTATAACGTGTAGATGAAGCACTAACAGGAGGCTTTAAAATTTTCATTCTAGTGTCTTTCGTTTGGGAGAAAAATGCAAAGGTACAATACAGCTTTTCCTTGCCGATATCTCTCTTTTGCAAAGAGCTAGGCATTGGAAAATTCAGGGCTATAACGTGTAGATGAAGCACTAACAGTAGGCTTTAACATTTTCATTCTAGTGTCTTTCGTTTGGGAGAAAAATGCAAAGGCACAATACAGCTTTTCCTTGCCGATATCTCTCTTTTGCAAAGAGATAGGCATTGGAAAATTCAGGGCTATAACGTGTAGATGAAGCACTAACAGGAGGCTTTAAAATTTTCATTCTAGTGTCTTTCGTTTGGGAGAAAAATGCAAAAGTACAATGCAGCTTTTCCTTGCCGATATCTCTCTTTTGCAAAGAGATAGGCATTGGAAAATGCAGGGCTATAACGTGTAGATGAAGCACTAACAGGAGGCTTTAAAATTATCATTCTAGTGTCTTTCGTTTGGGAGAAAAATGCAAAAGTACAATACACTTTTCCTTGCCGATATCTCTCTTTTGCAAAGAGATAGGCATTGGAAAATTCAGGGCTATAACGTGTAGATGAAGCACTAATAGGAGGCTTTAACATTTTCATTCTAGTATCCTTCGTTTGGGAGAAAAATGCAAAGGTACAATACATCTTTTCCTTGCCGATATCTCTCTTTTGAAAAGAGATAGGCATTGGAAAATTCAGGGCTATAACGTGTAGATGAAGCACTAACAGGAGGCTTTAAAATTTTCATTCTAGTGTCTTTCGTTTGGGAGAAAAATGCAAAGGTACAATACAGCTTTTCCTTGCCGATATCTCTCTTTTGCAAAGAGCTAGGCATTGGAAAATTCAGGGCTATAACGTGTAGATGAAGCACTAACAGTAGGCTTTAAAATTTTCATTCTAGTGTCTTTCGTTTGGGAGAAAAATGCAAAGGTACAATACAGCTTTTCCTTGCCGATATCTCTCTTTTGCAAAGAGCTAGGCATTGGAAAATTCAGGGCTATAACGTGCAGATGAAGCACTAACAGTAGGATTTAAAATTTTCATTCTAGTATCTTTCGTTTGGGAGAAAAATGCAAAGGTACAATACAGCTTTTCCTTGCCGATATCTCTCTTTTGCAAAGAGATAGGCATTGGAAAATTCAGGGCTATAACGTGTAGATGAAGCACTAACAGGAGGCTTTAAAATTTTCATTTTAGTGTCTTTCGTTTGGGAGAAAAATGCAAAGGTACAATACAGTTTTTCCTTGCCGATATCTCTCTTTTGCAAAGAGATAGGCATTGGAAAATTCAGGGCTATAACGTGTAGATGAAGCACTAATAGGAGGCTTTAAAATTTTCATTCTAGTGTCCTTCGTTTGGGAGAAAAATGCAAAGGTACAATACAGCTTTTCCTTGCTGATATCTCTCTTTTGCAAAGAGATAGGCATTGGAAAATTCAGGGCTATAACGTGTAGATGAAGCACTAACAGGAGGCTTTAAAATTTTCATTCTAGTGTCTTTCGTTTGGGAGAAAAATGCAAAGGTACAATACAGTTTTTCCTTGCCGATATCTCTCTTTTGCAAAGAGCTAGGCATTGGAAAATTCAGGGCTATAACGTGTAGATGAAGCACTAACAGTAGGCTTTAACATTTTCATTCTAGTGTCTTTCGTTTGGGAGAAAAATGCAAAGGTACAATACAGCTTTTCCTTGCCGATATCTCTCTTTTGCAAAGAGATAGGCATTGGAAAATTCAGGGCTATAACGTGTAGATGAAGCACTAACAGTAGGCTTTAACATTTTCATTCTAGTGTCTTTCGTTTGGGAGAAAAATGCAAAGGTACAATACAGCATTTCCTTGCCGATATCTCTCTTTTGCAAAGAGCTAGGCATTGGAAAATTCAGGGCTATAACGTGTAGATGAAGCACTAACAGTAGGCTTTAAAATTTTCATTCTAGTGTCTTTCGTTTGGGAGAAAAATGCAAAGGTATAATACAGCTTTTCCTTGCCGATATCTCTCTTTTGCAAAGAGCTAGGCATTGGAAAATTCAGGGCTATAACGTGTAGATGAAGCACTAACAGGAGGCTTTAAATTTTTCATTCTAGTGTCCTTCGTTTGGGAGAAAAATGCAAAGGTACAATACAGCTTTTCCTTGCCGATATCTCTCTTTTGCAAAGAGATAGGCATTGGAAAATTCAGGGCTATAACGTATAGATGAAGCACTAACAGGAGGCTTTAAATTTTTCATTCTAGTGTCTTTCGTTTGGGAGAAAAATGCAAAAGTACAATGCAGCTTTTCCTTGCCGATATCTCTCTTTTGCAAAGAGATAGGCATTGGAAAATGCAGGGCTATAACGTGTAGATGAAGCACTAACAGGAGGCTTTAAAATTTTCATTCTAGTGTCTTTCGTTTGGGAGAAAAATGCAAAGGTACAATGCAGCTTTTCCTTGCCGATATCTCTCTTTTGCAAAGAGATAGGCATTGGAAAATTCAGGGCTATAACGTGTAGATGAAGCACTAACAGGAGGCTTTAACATTTTCATTCTAGTGTACTTCGTTTGGGAGAAAAATGCAAAGGTACAATACAGCTTTTCCTTGCCGATATCTCTCTTTTGCAAAGAGATAGGCATTGGAAAATTCAGGGCTATAACGTGTAGATGAAGCACTAATAGGAGGTTTTAAAATTTTCATTCTAGTGTCCTTCGTTTGGGAGAAAAATGCAAAGGTACAATACAGCTTTTCCTTGCCGATATCTCTCTTTTGCAAAGAGATAGGCATTGGAAAATTCAGGGCTATAACGTGTAGATGAAGCACTAACAGGAGGCTTTAAAATTTTCATTCTAGTGTCTTTCGTTTGGGAGAAAAATGCAAAGGTACTATACAGCTTTTCCTTGCCGATATCTCTCTTTTGCAAAGAGATAGGCATTGGAAAATTCAGGGCTATAACGTGTATATGAAGCACTAACAGGAGGCTTTAAAATTTTCATTCTAGTGTCTTTCGTTTGGGAGAAAAATGCAAAGGTACAATACAGCTTTTCCTTGCCGATATCTCTCTTTTGCAAAGAGATAGGCATTGGAAAATTCAGGGCTATAACGTGTAGATGAAGCACTAACAGTAGACTTTAAAATTTTCATTCTAGTGTCTTTCGTTTGGGAGAAAAATGCAAAGGTACAATACAGCTTTTCCTTGCCAATATCTCTCTTTTGCAAAGAGCTAGGCATTGGAAAATTCAGGGCTATAACGTGTAGATGAAGCACTAACAGGAGGATTTAAAATTTTCATTCTAGTGTCTTTCGTTCGGGAGAAAAATGCAAAGGTACAATACAGTTTTTCCTTGCCGATATCTCTCTTTTGCAAAGAGATAGGCATTGGAAAATTCAGGGCTATAACGTGTAGATGAAGCACTAACAGGAGGCTTTAAAATTTTCATTCTAGTGTCCTTCGTTTGGGAGAAAAATGCAAAGGTACAATACAGCTTTTCCTTGCCAATATCTCTCTTTTGCAAAGAGCTAGGCATTGGAAAATTCAGGGCTATAACGTGTAGATGAAGCACTAAAAGGAGGCTTTAAAATTTTCATTCTAGTGTCTTTCGTTTGGGAGAAAAATGTAAAAGTACAATGCAGCTTTTCCTTGCCGATATCTCTCTTTTGCAAAGAGATAGGCATTGGAAAATTCAGGGCTATAACGTGTAGATGAAGCACTAACAGGAGGCTTTAAAATTTTCATTCTAGTGTCCTTCGTTTGGGAGAAAAATGCAAAGGTACAATACAGCTTTTCCTTGCCGATATCTCTCTTTTGCAAAGAGATAGGCATTGGAAAATTCAGGGCTATAACGTGTAGATGAAGCACTAACAGGAGGCTTTAAAATTTTCATTCTAGTGTCTTTCGTTTGGGAGAAAAATGCAAAGGTACAATACAGCTTTTCCTTGCCGATATCTCTCTTTTGCAAAGAGCTAGGCATTGGAAAATTCAGGGCTATAACGTGTAGATGAAGCACTAACAGTAGACTTTAAAATTTTCATTCTAGTGTCTTTCGTTTGGGAGAAAAATACAGCTTTTCCTTGCCAATATCTCTCTTTTGTAAAGAGCTAGGCATTGGAAAATTCAGGGCTATAACGTGTAGATGAAGCACTAACAGGAGGCTTTAAAATTTTCATTCTAGTGTCTTTCGTTTGGGAGAAAAATGCAAAGGTACAATACAGTTTTTCCTTGCCGATATCTCTCTTTTGCAAAGAGATAGGCATTGGAAAATTCAGGGCTATAACGTGTAGATGAAGCACTAACAGGAGGCTTTAAAATTTTCATTCTAGTGTCTTTCGTTTGGGAGAAAAATGCAAAGGTACAATACAGCTTTTCCTTGCCGATATCTCTCTTTTGCAAAGAGATAGGCATTTGAAAATTCAGGGCTATAACGTGTAGATGAAGCACTAACAGGAGGCTTTAAAATTTTCATTCTAGTGTCCTTCGTTTGGGAGAAAAATGCAAAGGTACAATACAGCTTTTCCTTGCCGATATCTCTCTTTTGCAAAGAGATAGGCATTGGAAAATTCAGGGCTATAACGTGTAGATGAAGCACTAATAGGAGGCTTTAAAATTTTCATTCTAGTGTCCTTCGTTTGGGAGAAACATGCAAAGGTACAATACAGCTTTTCCTTGCCGATATCTCTCTTTTGCAAAGAGATAGGCATTGGAAAATTCAGGGCTATAACGTGTAGATGAAGCACTAACAGGAGGCTTTAAAATTTTCATTCTAGTGTCTTTCGTTTGGGAGAAAAATGCAAAGGTACAATACAGCTTTTCCTTGCCGATATCTCTCTTTTGCAAAGAGATAGGCATTGGAAAATTCAGGGCTATAACGTGTAGATGAAGCACTAATAGGAGGCTTTAAAATTTTCATTCTAGTGTCTTTCGTTTGGGAGAAAAATGCAAAAGTACAATGCTGCTTTTCCTTGCCGATATCTCTCTTTTGCAAAGAGATAGGCATTGGAAAATTCAGGGCTATAACGTGTAGATGAAGCACTAACAGGAGGCTTTAAAATTTTCATTCTAGTGTCCTTCGTTTGGGAGAAAAATGCAAAGGTACATTACAGCTTTTCCTTGCCAATATCTCTCTTTTGCAAAGAGCTAGGCATTGGAAAATTCAGGGCTATAACGTGTAGATGAAGCACTAACAGGAGGCTTTAAAATTTTCATTCTAGTGTCCTTCGTTTGGGAGAAAAATGCAAAGGTACAATACAGCTTTTCCTTGCCGATATCTCTCTTTTGCAAAGAGATAGGCATTGGAAAATTCAGGGCTATAACGTGTAGATGAAGCACTAACAGGAGGCTTTAAAATTTTCATTCTAGTGTCTTTCGTTTGGGAGAAAAATGCAAAGGTACAATACAGCTTTTCCTTGCCGATATCTCTCTTTTGCAAAGAGCTAGGCATTGGAAAATTCAGGGCTATAACGTGTAGATGAAGCACTAACAGTAGACTTTAAAATTTTCATTCTAGTGTCTTTCGTTTGGGAGAAAAATGCAAAGGTACAATACAGCTTTTCCTTGCCAATATCTCTCTTTTGCAAAGAGCTAGGCATTGGAAAATTCAGGGCTATAACGTGTAGATGAAGCACTAACAGGAGGCTTTAAAATTTTCATTCTAGTGTCTTTCGTTTGGGAGAAAAATGCAAAGGTACAATACAGTTTTTCCTTGCCGATATCTCTCTTTTGCAAAGAGATAGGCATTGGAAAATTCAGGGCTATAACGTGTAGATGAAGCACTAACAGGAGGCTTTAAAATTTTCATTCTAGTGTCTTTCGTTTGGGAGAAAAATGCAAAGGTACAATACAGCTTTTCCTTGCCGATATCTCTCTTTTGCAAAGAGATAGGCATTTGAAAATTCAGGGCTATAACGTGTAGATGAAGCACTAACAGGAGGCTTTAAAATTTTCATTCTAGTGTCCTTCGTTTGGGAGAAAAATGCAAAGGTACAATACAGCTTTTCCTTGCCGATATCTCTCTTTTGCAAAGAGATAGGCATTGGAAAATTCAGGGCTATAACGTGTAGATGAAGCACTAATAGGAGGCTTTAAAATTTTCATTCTAGTGTCCTTCGTTTGGGAGAAACATGCAAAGGTACAATACAGCTTTTCCTTGCCGATATCTCTCTTTTGCAAAGAGATAGGCATTGGAAAATTCAGGGCTATAACGTGTAGATGAAGCACTAACAGGAGGCTTTAAAATTTTCATTCTAGTGTCTTTCGTTTGGGAGAAAAATGCAAAGGTACAATACAGCTTTTCCTTGCCGATATCTCTCTTTTGCAAAGAGCTAGGCATTGGAAAATTCAGGGCTATAACGTGTAGATGAAGCACTAATAGGAGGCTTTAAAATTTTCATTCTAGTGTCTTTCGTTTGGGAGAAAAATGCAAAAGTACAATGCTGCTTTTCCTTGCCGATATCTCTCTTTTGCAAAGAGATAGGCATTGGAAAATTCAGGGCTATAACGTGTAGATGAAGCACTAACAGGAGGCTTTAAAATTTTCATTCTAGTGTCCTTCGTTTGGGAGAAAAATGCAAAGGTACATTACAGCTTTTCCTTGCCAATATCTCTCTTTTGCAAAGAGCTAGGCATTGGAAAATTCAGGGCTATAACGTGTAGATGAAGCACTAACAGGAGGCTTTAAAATTTTCATTCTAGTGTCTTTCGTTTGGGAGAAAAATGCAAAGGTACAATACAGCATTTCCTTGCCGATATCTCTCTTTTGCAAAGAGATAGGCATTGGAAAATTCAGGGCTATTACGTGTAGATGAAGCACTAAAAGGAGGCTTTAAAATTTTCATTCTAGTGTCTTTCGTTTGGGAGAAAAATGTAAAAGTACAATGCCGCTTTTCCTTGCCATTATCTCTCTTTTGCAAAGAGATAGGCATTGGAAAATTCAGGGCTATAACGTGTAGATGAAGCACTAACAGGAGGCTTTAAAATTTTCATTCTAGTGTCTTTCGTTTGGGAGAAAAATGTAAAAGTACAATGCAGCTTTTCCTTGCCGATATCTCTCTTTTGCAAAGAGATAGGCATGAGAAAATTCAGGGCTATAAAGTGTATATGAAGCACTAACAGGAGGCTTTAAAATTTTCATTCTAGTGTCTTTCGTTTGGGAGAAAAATGCAAAGGTACAATACAGCTTTTCCTTGCTGATATCTCTCTTTTGCTAAGAGATAGGCATTGGAAAATTCAGGGCTATAACGTGTAGATGAAGCACTAACAGGAGGCTTTAAAATTTTCATTCTAGTGTCCTTCGTTTGGGAGAAAAATGCAAAGGTACAATACAGCTTTTCCTTGCCGATATCTCTCTTTTGCAAAGAGATAGGCATTGGAAAATTCAGGGCTATAACGTGTAGATGAAGCACTAATAGGAGGCTTTAAAATTTTCATTCTAGTGTCCTTCGTTTGGGAGAAAAATGCAAAGGTACAATACAGCTTTTCCTTGCCGATATCTCTCTTTTGCAAAGAGATAGGCATTGGAAAATTCAGGGCTATAACGTGTAGATGAAGCACTAACAGGAGGCTTTAAAATTTTCATTCTAGTGTCTTTCGTTTGGGAGAAAAATGCAAAGGTACAATACAGCTTTTCCTTGCCGATATCTCTCTTTTGCAAAGAGCTAGGCATTGGAAAATTCAGGGCTATAACGTGTAGATGAAGCACTAACAGGAGGCTTTAAAATTTTCATTCTAGTGTCTTTCGTTTGGGAGAAAAATGCAAAGGTACAATACAGTTTTTCCTTGCCGATATCTCTCTTTTACAAAGAGATAGGCATTGGAAAATTCAGGGCTATAACGTGTAGATGAAGCACTAACAGGAGGCTTTAAAATTTTCATTCTAGTGTCCTTCGTTTGGGAGAAAAATGCAAAGGTACAATACAGCATTTCCTTGCCGATATCTCTCTTTTGCAAAGAGATAGGCATTGGAAAATTCAGGGCTATTACGTGTAGATGAAGCACTAAAAGGAGGCTTTAAAATTTTCATTCTAGTGTCTTTCGTTTGGGAGAAAAATGTAAAAGTACAATGCAGCTTTTCCTTGCCGATATCTCTCTTTTGCAAAGAGATAGGCATTGGAAAATTCAGGGCTATAACGTGTAGATGAAGCACTAACAGGAGGCTTTAAAATTTTCATTCTAGTGTCTTTCGTTTGGGAGAAAAATGTAAAAGTACAATGCAGCTTTTCCTTGCCGATATCTCTCTTTTGCAAAGAGATAGGCATTGGAAAATTCAGGGCTATAACGTGTATATGAAGCACTAACAGGAGGCTTTAAAATTTTCATTCTAGTGTCTTTCGTTTGGGAGAAAAATGCAAAGGTACAATACAGCTTTTCCTTGCCGATATCTCTCTTTTGTTAAGAGATAGGCATTGGAAAATTCAGGGCTATAACGTGTAGATGAAGCACTAAAAGGAGGCTTTAAAATTTTCATTCTAGTGTCCTTCGTTTGGGAGAAAAATGCAAAGGTACAATACAGCTTTTCCTTGCCGATATCTCTCTTTTGCAAAGAGATAGGCATTGGAAAATTCAGGGCTATAACGTGTAGATGAAGCACTAACAGGAGGCTTTAAAATTTTCATTCTAGTGTCTTTCGTTTGGGAGAAAAATGCAAAGGTACAATACAGCATTTCCTTGCCGATATCTCTCTTTTGCAAAGAGATAGGCATTGGAAAATTCAGGGGTATTACGTGTAGATGAAGCACTAAAAGGAGGCTTTAAAATTTTCATTCTAGTGTCTTTCGTTTGGGAGAAAAATGTAAAAGTACAATGCAGCTTTTCCTTGCCGATATCTCTCTTTTGCAAAGAGATAGGCATTGGAAAATTCAGGGCTATAACGTGTATATGAAGCACTAACAGGAGGCTTTAAAATTTTCATTCTAGTGTCTTTCGTTTGGGAGAAAAATGCAAAGGTACAATACAGCTTTTCCTTGCCGATATCTCTCTTTTGCAAAGAGATAGGCATTGGAAAATTCAGGGCTATAACGTGTAGATGAAGCACTAACAGGAGGCTTTAAAATTTTCATTCTAGTGTCTTTCGTTTGGGAGAAAAATGCAAAGGTACAATACAGCTTTTCCTTGCCGATATCTCTCTTTTGCTAAGAGATAGGCATTGGAAAATTCAGGGCTATAACGTGTAGATGAAGCACTAAAAGGAGGCTTTAAAATTTTCATTCTAGTGTCCTTCGTTTGGGAGAAAAATGCAAAGGTACAATACAGCTTTTCCTTGCCGATATCTCTCTTTTGCAAAGAGATAGGCATTGGAAAATTCAGGGCTATTACGTGTAGATGAAGCACTAAAAGGAGGCTTTAAAATTTTCATTCTAGTGTCTTTCGTTTGGGAGAAAAATGTAAAAGTACAATGCAGCTTTTCCTTGCCGATATCTCTCTTTTGCAAAGAGATAGGCATTGGAAAATTCAGGGCTATAACGTGTAGATGAAGCACTAACAGGAGGCTTTAAAATTTTCATTCTAGTGTCTTTCGTTTGGGAGAAAAATGTAAAAGTACAATGCAGCTTTTCCTTGCCGATATCTCTCTTTTGCAAAGAGATAGGCATTGGAAAATTCAGGGCTATAACGTGTATATGAAGCACTAACAGGAGGCTTTAAAATTTTCATTCTAGTGTCTTTCGTTTGGGAGAAAAATGCAAAGGTACAATACAGCTTTTCCTTGCCGATATCTCTCTTTTGCTAAGAGATAGGCATTGGAAAATTCAGGGCTATAACGTGTAGATGAAGCACTAAAAGGAGGCTTTAAAATTTTCATTCTAGTGTCCTTCGTTTGGGAGAAAAATGCAAAGGTACAATACAGCTTTTCCTTGCCGATATCTCTCTTTTGCAAAGAGATAGGCATTGGAAAATTCAGGGCTATAACGTGTAGATGAAGCACTAATAGGAGGCTTTAAAATTTTCATTCTAGTGTCCTTCGTTTGGGAGAAAAATGCAAAGGTACAATACAGCTTTTCCTTGCCGATATCTCTCTTTTGCAAAGAGATAGGCATTGGAAAATTCAGGGCTATAACGTGTAGATGAAGCACTAACAGGAGGCTTTAAAATTTTCATTCTAGTGTCTTTCGTTTGGGAGAAAAATGCAAAGGTACAATACAGCTTTTCCTTGCCGATATCTCTCTTTTGCAAAGAGCTAGGCATTGGAAAATTCAGGGCTATAACGTGTAGATGAAGCACTAACAGTAGACTTTAAAATTTTCATTCT
>NW_026969657.1:0-32216 GCF_028390025.1 Pseudophryne corroboree
CCCTGGTGAGGTGGCTCACCACTAATCTTCTTATGTTACTGCCCCTAGTGAGGTGGCTCACCACTAACGTTCTTATGTTACTGCACCTGGTGAGGTGGTTCACCACTAATCTTCTTATGCTACTGCCCCTGGTGATCTTGCTCACCACTAATCTTCTAATGTTACCACCGCTGGTGAGGTGGTTCACCACTAATCTTCTTATGTTACCGCCCCTGGTGAGGTGGTTCACCACTAATCATCTTATGTTACCGACCGTGGTGAGGTGACTTACCACTAATCTTCTTATGCTACTGCCCCTGGTGAGGTGGCTCACCACTAATCTTCTTATGCTACTGGCCCTGGTGATTTGGCTCACCACTAATCTTCTTATGTTACCGCCCCTGGTGAGGTGGCTCACCACTAATCTTCTTATGCTACTGCCCCTAGTGATCTGGCTCAACACTAATCTACTTATGTTAACGCCCCTGGTGAGGTGGCTCACCACTAATCTTCTTATGCTACTGCCCCTGGTGAGGTGGCTCACCACTAATCTTCTTATGTTATCACCCCTGGTGAGGTGGCTCACCACTAATCTTCTTATGTTACTTATGTTACTGCCCCTGGTAAGGTGGCTTGCCACTAATCTTCTAATGTTACTTATGTCACTGCCCCTGATGAGGTGGCTTGCCACTAAGCTTTTTATGCTACTGCCCCTGGTGAGGTGGCTTACCGCTAATCTTCTTATGTTACTTATGTTACTGCCCCTGGTGAGGTGGCTCGCCACTAATCTTCTTATGTTACCGCCCCTGGTGAGGTAGCTCGCCACTAATCTTCTTATGCTACTGCCCCTGGTGAGGTGGCTCACAACTAATCTTCTTATGTTAGTTATCTTACTGCCCCTGGTGAGGTGGCTCGCCACTAATCTTCTTATGTTACCTATGTTATACCCCCTGGTGAGGTGGTTCACCACTAATCTTCTTATGTTACCTTTGTTATCCCCCCTGGTGAGGTGGTTCGCCACTAATCTTCTTATGTTACCGCCCCTGGTGAGGTGGCTCACCACTAATCTTCTTATGCTACTGCCCCTGGTGAGGTGGTTTGCCACTAATTTTCTTATGTTACTGCCCCTGGTGAGGTGCCTCACCACTAATTTTCTTATGTTACTGACCCTTGTCAGGTGGCTTACCACTAATCTTTTTATGTTACTGCCCTTGGTGAGGTGGCTCGCCACTAATCTTCTTATGTTACTGCCTCTGGTGAGGTGGCTCGCCACTAATCTTCTTAAGTTCCTGCACCTGGTGAGGTGGCTCGCCACTAATCTTCTGATGTTCCTGCCCCTGGGGAGGTGGCTCACCACTAATCTTCTTATGCTACTGCCCCTGGTGATCTGGCTCACCATTAATCTTCTTATGTTACCGCCCCTGGTGAGGTGGCTCGCCACTAATCTTCTTATGTTACTGCCTCTGGTGAGGTGGCTCGCCACTAATCTTCTTATGTTACTGCACCTGGTGAGGTGGTTCACCACTAATCTTCTTATGCTACTGCCCCTGGTTATGTGGCTCACCACTAATCTTCTTATGTTACCGCCCCTGGTGAGGTGGTTCACCACTAATCTTTTTATGTTGCCGACCCTGGTGAGGTGACTCACCACTAATCTTCTTATGCTACTGCCCCGTGAGGTGGCTCACCACTAATCTTCTTATGTTACCGCCCCTGGTGAGGTGGCTCACCACTAATCTTCTTATGTTACTTATGTTACTGCCCCTGGTGAGGTAGCTCGCCACTAATCTTCTTATGCAACTGCCCCTGGTGAGGTGGCTCACAACTAATCTTCTTATGTTACTTATGTTACTGCCCCTGGTGAGGTGGCTCGCCACTAATCTTATTAAGTTACCTATGTTATACCCCCTGGTGAGGTGGTTCACCACTAATCTTCTTATGTTACCTATGTTATCCCCCCTGGTGAGGTGGTTCGCCACTAATCTTCTTATGCTACAGCCCCTGGTGAGGTGGCTTGCCACTAATATTCTTATGTTACTGCCCCTGGTGAGGTGGCTCACCACTAATTTTCTTATGTTACTGTCCCTTGTCAGGTGGCTTACCACTAATCTTTTTATGTTACTGCCCCTGGTGAGGTGGCTCGCCACTAATCTTCTTATGTTCCTGCCTCTGGTGAGGTGGCTCACCACTAATCTTCTTATGTTACTGCCCCTGGTGAGGTGGCTCACCACTAATCTTCTTATGTTACTGCCCCTAGTGAGGTGGCTCACCACTAATGTTCTTATGTTACTGCACCTGGAGAGGTGGTTCACCACTAATCTTCTTATGCTACTGCCCCTGGTGATCTTGCTCACCACTAATCTTCTAATGTTACCACCGCTGGTGAGGTGGTTCACCACTAATCTTCTTATGTTACCGCCCCTGGTGAGGTGGTTCACCACTAATCTTCTTATGTTACCGACCGTGGTGAGGTGACTTACCACTAATCTTCTTATGCTACTGCCCCTGGTGAGGTGGCTCACCACTAATCTTCTTATGCTACTGGCCCTGGTGATTTGGCTCACCACTAATCTTCTTATGTTACCGCCCCTGGTGAGGTGGGTCACCACTAATCTTCTTATGCTACTGCCCCTAGTGATCTGGCTGAACACTAATCTACTTATGTTAACGCCCCTGGTGAGGTGGCTCACCACTAATCTTCTTATGCTACTGCCCCTGGTGAGGTGGCTCACCACTAATCTTCTTATGTTACCACCCCTGGTGAGGTGGCTCACCACTAATCTTCTTATGTTACTTATGTTACTGCCCCTGGTAAGGTGGCTTGCCACTAATCTTCTTATGTTACTTATGTTACTGCCCCTGATGAGGTGGCTTGCCACTAAGCTTTTTATGCTACTGCCCCTGGTGAGGTGGCTCACCGCTAATATTCTTATGTTACTTATGTTACTGCCCCTGGTGAGGTGGCTCGCCACTAATCTTCTTATGCTACTGCCCCTGGTGAGGTGGCTCACAACTAATCTTCTTATGTTAGTTATCTTACTGCCCCTGGTGAGGTGGCTCGCCACTAATCTTCTTATGTTACCTATGTTATACCCCCTGGTGAGGTGGTTCAACACTAATCTTCTTATGTTACCGCCCCTGGTGAGGTAGCTCGCCACTAATCTTCTTATGCTACTGCCCCTGGTGAGGTGGCTCACAACTAATCTTCTTATGTTAGTTATCTTACTGCCCCTGGTGAGGTGGCTCGCCACTAATCTTCTTATGTTACCTATGTTATACCCCCTGGTGAGGTGGTTCAACACTAATCTTCTTATGTTACCTTTGTTATCCCCCCTGGTGAGGTGGTTCACCACTAATCTTCTTATGTTACCGCCCCTGGTGAGGTGGCTCACCACTAATCTTCTTATGCTACTGCCCCTGGTGAGGTGGCTTGCCACTAATTTTCTTATGTTACTGCCCCTGGTGAGGTGCCTCACCACTAATTTTCTTATGTTACTGACCCTTGTCAGGTGGCTTACCACTAATCTTTTTATGTTACTGCCCTTGGTGAGGTGGCTCGCCACTAATCGTCTTATGTTACTGCCTCTGGTGAGGTGGCTCGCCACTAATCTTCTGATGTTCCTGCCCCTGGGGAGGTGGCTCACCACTAATCTTCTGATGTTCCTGCCCCTGGGGAGGTGGCTCACCACTAATCTTCTTATGCTACTGCCCCTGGTGATCTGGCTCACCACTAATCTTCTTATGTTACCGCCCCTGGTGAGGTGACTCGCCACTAATCTTCTTATGTTACTGCACCTGGTGAGGTGGTTCACCACTAATCTTTTTATGCTACTGCCCCTGGTGATCTGGCTCACCACTAATCTTCTTATGTTACCGCCCCTGGTGAGGTGGTTCACCACTAATCTTCTTATGTTACCGCCCATGGTGAGGTGGTTCACCACTAATCTTTTTATGTTGCCGACCCTGGTGAGGTGACTCACCACTAATCTTCTTATGCTACTGCCCCGTGAGGTGGCTCACCACTAATCTTCTTATGTTACCGCCCCTGGTGAGGTGGCTCACCACTAATCTTCTTATGTTACTTATGTTACCGCCCCTGGTGAGGTGGCTCACCACTAATCTTCTTATGTTACTTATGTTACTGCCCCTGGTGAGGTGGCTCGCCACTAATCTTCTCATGTTACCTATGTTAAACCCCCTGGTGAGGTGGTTCACCACTAATCTTCTTATGTTACCTATGTTATCCCCCCTGGTGAGGTGGTTCGCCATTAATCTTCTTATGTTACCGCCCCTGGTGAGGTGGCTCACCACTAATCTTCTTATGCTACTGCCCCTGGTGAGGTGGCTCGCCACTAATCTTCTCATGTTACCTATGTTATACCCCCTGGTGAGGTGGTTCACCACTAATCTTCTTATGTTACCTATGTTATCCCCCCTGGTGAGGTGTTCGCCATTAATCTTCTTATGTTACCACCCATGGTGAGGTGGCTCACCACTAATCTTCTTATGCTACTGCCCCTGATAAGGTGGCTTGCCACTAATTTTCTTATGTTACTGCCCCTGGTGAGGTGGCTCACCACTAATTTTCTTATGTTACTGCCCCTTGTCAGGTGGTTCACCACTAATCTTCTTATGCTACTGCCCCTGGTGATCTGGCTCACCACTAATCTTCTTATGTTACCGCCCCTGGTGAGGTGGTTCACCACTAATCTTCTTATGTTACCGCCCCTGGTGAGGTGGTTCACCACTAATCTTTTTATGTTGCCGACCCTGGTGAGGTGACTCACCACTAATCTTCTTATGCTACTGCCCCGTGAGGTGGCTCACCACTAATCTTCTTATGCTACTGCCCCTAGTGATCTGGCTCACCACTAATCTTCTTATGTTACCGCCCCTGGTGAGGTGTCTCACCACTAATCTTCTTATGCTACTGCCCCTGGTGAGGTAGCTCACCACTAATCTTCTTATGTTACTGCCCCTAGTGAGGTGGCTCACCACTAATGTTCTTATGTTACTGCACCTGGTGAGGTGGTTCACCACTAATCTTCTTATGCTACTGCCCCTGGTGATCTTGCTCACCACTAATCTTCTAATGTGACCACCGCTGGTGAGGTGGTTCACCACTAATCTTCTTATGTTACCGCCCCTGGTGAGGTGGTTCACCACTAATCTTCTTATGTTACTGACCGTGGTGAGGTGACTTACCACTAATCTTCTTATGCTACTGCCCCTGGTGAGGTGGCTCACCACTAATCTTCTGATGCTACTGGCCCTGGTGATTTGGCTCACCACTAATCTTCTTATGTTACCGCCCCTGGTGAGGTTGCTCACCACTAATCTTCTTATGCTACTGCCCCTAGTGATCTGGCTCAACACTAATCTACTTATGTTAACGCCCCTGGTGAGGTGGCTCACCACTAATCTTCTTATGCTACTGCCCCTGGTGAGGTGGCTCACCACTAATCTTCTTATGTTACCACCCCTGGTGAGGTGGCTCACCACTAATCTTCTTATGTTACTTATGTTACTGCCCCTGGTAAGGTGGCTTGCCACTAATCTTCTTATGTTACTTATGTTACTGCCCCTGATGAGGTGGCTTGCCACTAAGCTTTTTATGCTACTGCCCCTGGTGAGGTGGCTCACCGCTAATCTTCTTATGTTACTTATGTTACTGCCCCTGGTGAGGTGGCTCGCCACTAATCTTCTTCTGCTACTGCCCCTGGTGAGGTGGCTCACAACTAATATTCTTATGTTAGTTATCTTACTGCCCCTGGTGAGGTGGCTCGCCACTAATCTTCTTATGTTACCTATGTTATACCCCCTGGTGAGGTGGTTCACCACTAATCTTCTTATGTTACCTTTGTTATCCCCCCTGGTGAGGTGGTTCGCCACTAATCTTCTTATGTTACCGCCCCTGGTGAGGTGGCTCACCACTAATCTTCTTATGCTACTGCCCCTGGTGAGGTGGCTTGCCACTAATTTTCTTATGTTACTGCCCCTGGTGAGGTGCCTCACCACTAATTTTCTTATGTTACTGACCCTTGTCAGGTGGCTTACCACTAATCTTTTTATGTTACTGCCCTTGGTGAGGTGGCTCGCCACTAATCTTCTTATGTTACTGCCTCTGGTGAGGTGGCTCGCCACTAATCTTCTTAAGTTCCAGCACCTGGTGAGGTGGCTCACCACTAATCTTCTGATGTTCCTGCCCCTGGGGAGGTGGCTCACCACTAATCTTCTTATGCTACT
Organism: Pseudophryne corroboree; assembly: GCF_028390025.1. NCBI lineage: Eukaryota > Metazoa > Chordata > Amphibia > Anura > Myobatrachidae > Pseudophryne > Pseudophryne corroboree. The sequence continues at coordinate 6,226 of NW_026969657.1, forward strand.
GCCCCTGGTGATCTGGCTGTTATGCACACCAGTGCCTGCAGGAATGTACTGGTGTCAGAACTGTTATGCACTCCAGCGCCTGCAGGAATGTACTGGTGTTTGAACTGTTATGCACACCAGTGCCTGCAGGAATGTACTGGTGTCTGAACGGATAGGTATGCAAAACAAATGAACTCACAGACAGACTGGGGAATATGACATTACGTACACAGAAGGTGATAGGGTAACAAAATACACACAAAGTGAACAGAGAAGCCCAGAGGCTAAGGAACAGTGTGTCTCCCTAGTATTAGTAATGCTCAGATGGGAAAAGCAAGATGTTGTGTTTTAATACGTAGAGAACCCGAAATGCTGTTGCTAAGGGCAACAGCAAAACCCTAAAGGGTTACCAACGGGCGTGGCAGTAAACTCCTTGGTCAGAGATGGAATGATAGACACAAGGAGAGTCTCCACAATCCTAATTCTCACTTGCAGTGCACAGGTTCAGCTTACTGCCACTAAACTGACACCTGACACCTTGCACAGTGAGACAGGATTTAGGCAGGCAAGTCTTAGAATACAGCCGCAAACTTGCTAAGTTCACAGAGTAGTAAAAGAACCCCAGCAAGTTAAACGACTGACTCCAGTCTTACTGCTAGGTCTGGATTGGCAGAGTGTAGTACCAAATCCCCAGGCCTATTTGCAGTAAGCAACAACAAATACAAAGCTACACAGTACTGGCTAACTTTCAGGAACTGACTAACCAACAAAGATTCAGCAGCATCTGCTTAACCTGAGAAGAGGCCTTATAAAGCAGGTGCTGTCCACGCCCCACTCAGACCTCACAGACTGTGAGCACAAAAACCAGCACCGGATCCCCTGCCGTGCACAGAGCCTGTAACCACTGCACAGCAAAAGACCCGAACCAGAGTATCAGCTGCGCTCAGGTTACTCCGCTAGCACTTGTCTCCCGGTTGCCATGACGACGTGGCAGCACAGGGCAGGAGACCCTAACAGTACCCCCCCCCTCTGACGAGGGGTCAAAGAACCCCTACCACCGGGTTTATCGGGGAACTGCGAGAAGAAAGAGCGTATCAGTCTGGGGGCATGAAGATCACAACTGCGCACCCACAACCGCTCCTCCGGGCCATACCCCTTCCAATGCACCAAAAATGACAGCCGACCCCGAACCATCTTGGAGTCAAGAATCCTTTCAACAACAAACTCCCTCTGGCCACGTATCAGAAGAGGGGAAGGTCTTCCACTGGAAGAAGGATTACTAATCGCCCGTTTTAAAAGGGAACAATGAAATGTTTTATTGATACCCAAAGAACGGGGCAGATCTAACTGAAATGCCACCGGATTGATAACCCTGGTGATCTTATAAGGGCCGATGAACCGGGGGCCTAACTTATGAGATGGCTGTCTCAACTTCAAATTCTTGGTAGACAACCAGACGAAGTCTCCTAATTTGAAGCTGCAGGGTCTTTTCCGCTTATCAAAAACCCTTTTGGTCACTAATGACACAGACACAAGGGCTTTCTTCACTTTCCGCCAAATACCTCTAAGGACCGAAACCACAGAGGAACCACCAGGCGTGGAGTCCAGGGGGTCAAAAGAATTGGCCTTAGGATGATGCCCATACACACAAAGGAAGGGAGAGATCCCTGTAGCAGAGTGAGCCGCGTTGTTATAGGCAAACTCCGCCATGGACAGATGAGCAACCCAGTCAGTCTGACACTTGGAGACATAACACCTGAGGAACTGCTCCAAGGACTGGTTCAGCCTTTCAGTCTGCCCATTAGACTGCGGATGGTAGCCTGACGACAAGCTGACAGAAATCTGGAGATCGGAACAAAATGCCCTCCAGAATTTGGCCACAAACTGGGATCCGCGGTCAGAGACCACATCAAGTGGCAACCCGTGGAGACGCACAACATGCAGCATAAATAATTCAGACAGGCGTCTGGCCGATGGCAGCCCAACCAGTGGAACGAAGTGCGCCATCTTCGAAAACCTGTCAACGACAACCCAGATGGCTGTCATCCCCGAGGATTTGGGCAAGTCCACCACAAAATCCATTGAAATGTGGGTCCATGGCTTAGATGGGATAGAGAGTGGATGTAATGGGCCAACAGGAACCCCTCTAGGAGTCTTATTTCGGGCACAGATGTCACATGCCCGAACCCACTGATCCACATCCTTAGCCACCGAGGGCCACCACACCGCCCTAGATAGCAACTCCCGAGTTCTGGCAATACCCGGGTGACCTGCCGACTTCTTGGCATGGAATTCCAGGAACACTCGCTGTCTTAACCTAGGAGGCACAAACAAAAGACCTACCGGAAGGTCTGGAGGAGCCTGCTCCTGTGCTCTAAGGACTAATGATAAGAGGTCCTGGGTAATGCCCACTTTAATACATGATGGGGACACAATGGGCAACGGCTCCTCGGTGGTCTCCTGGATTGGAGCAAAACTCAGCGAGAGCGCATCAGCCTTGATGTTTTTTGACCCAGGGCGATATGTTATCAAAAAATTAAAACGAGCAAAAAACAAAGCCCATCGTGCCTGCCTGGCATTGAGACGCTTCGCTGACTCTAAATATGCCAGATTCTTATGGTCGGTGAGAATTGAGACCACAAACTTAGCCCCCTCAAGCCAGTGTCTCCACTCCTCGAGTGCATCCTTAATAGCCAACAATTCCCGGTTACCCACGTCATAATTCATCTCGGCAGACGAAAATTTACGGGAAAAGTAAGCACAGGGATGAAGGCGATTATCAGACACTCCCATCTGAGAGAGCACTGCCCCAATACCCATCTCAGAGGCATCCACCTCCACCACAAAAGGACGCTCTGGATCTGGGTGTCGCAGCACCTTGGCCGATACAAATGCCCTTTTGAGACGGGCAAAAGCCGCTTTAGCCTCACAAGACCAGTGAGCAACATCCGCCCCTTTCTTAGTGAGTGCCACCAAGGGCGCCACTATAGACGAAAATCCAGCGATAAATCGTCTATAAAAATTCGCAAAGCCCAGGAAACGCTGAAGCGCCTTCAAACTAGTGGGCTGCACCCAATCCAGGACTGCCTGTACCTTGGAACCCTCCATTTGGAAACCTTCTGGGGAGATAATATATCCTAGAAATGCGATTTGCTGAACTTCAAATTCGCACTTCTCCAGCTTCGCCCCAAGCCGGTGGTCTCTGAGTTTCTGGAGGACTAAGCGTACATGCTTCCGATGTTCCTCCAGGGAATGGGAGAAGATTAGGATGTCATCTAAGTATACAACTAAGAATCTATCCAAATATTCCCTGAGCACATCATTCATGAAATCCTGGAAGACTGCCGGGGCATTACAGAGCCCAAAAGGCATCACCAAATATTCATAATGCCCTGAGTGGGTATTAAAGGCAGTCTTCCATTCATCCCCCTCTCTTATTCGGATTAGATTGTACGCACCGCGTAGGTCAATCTTAGAAAAAATGGTGGCAGTACGAAGCTGGTCAAACAAGACCGAAATGAGGGGCAGTGGGTATGAGTTTTTAATCGTGATACGGTTCAATTCCCTGAAGTCGATGCAGGGTCGCAACGAACCATCCTTTTTACCCACGAATAAGAACCCCGACCCAACTGGAGACTGTGAAGGTCTGATAAATCCCTTAGCCAAGTTCTCCTGAATGTACTCTGCCATAGCCTGAGTCTCAGGACGTGACAGGGAGTACAACCTGCTCTTGGGAAGCTTAGCATTTGGCAACAAATCAATGGCACAGTCATAGGGGCAATGGGGAGGTAGTACCTCTGCAACTTTTTTGGAGAACACGTCCGCAAAATCTGCATAACACCCTGGCAATCCTGGCAAACTTAGCTGCGAGAGCCTGACTCGAAGGCTCAAGCAACTCCTGAAACAATCAGTACCCCAACTAAGAATCTCCCCAGAGACCCAGTCAAATTGAGGATTGTGGGCCCTTAACCAGGGTAACCCCAACACCAATGGGGAAAAAGTACAGACAGTCACATAAAAGGACAATTTTTCAGAGTGTGTGGCTCCAATAAACAAAGAAATCTGGCTAGTGCAAGAGGTAATTTTACCTTGGGATAATGGTTCCCCGTTTAACCCACAAATCTCAATTTCCGATGCCAAGGGTACTAAGGGAACAGAGTGCTTCAGGGCGAATTGGCGGTCCATAAAAACCCCGTCGGCCCCACTGTCCACAAAGGCCTCAGTCTTGACAGTTTGACCGAGGATCTTCAAGGTCACCGGAATGATAAAAGTCTTCTTGGGAAATTCTGACTTCTGGCCTGACAGGATATTTCCCATCACCCTCAGGCCCTGAAGTTTTCTGGCTTTTCTGGGCATGATACTACCACACGACCTTTATTCCCACAGTACAAACACAACCCCTGCTGTCTCCTCCGTGTCTTCTCACGCGAGGAGAGGCGGGTAGCCCCAATCTGCATAGGCTCCTCGGAAAATTCCTCAGAGTCTGAGGTTCCCTTGGGAAAGAAGGAAACCTCAGTCTCCCTTTCAAGCCTACGCTCTCTCAGCCGTCTATCCACCCGGATGGATAACTGCATGAGCTGATCCAAGCTATCAGGCAAGGGATATTGTACCAGTTGGTCCTTTATCTGGTTAGAAAGACCTCTTCGGTACTGGTGTCTCAGGGCTGGGTCATTCCACTGGGTATCATGGGCCAACCTCCGAAACTCCGTACAGTAAACCTCAACTGGCCTTCGCCCTTGCTTAAGGATCGAAATCTGAGCCTCGGCTGAGGCCGTCTTGTCAGGGTCATCATACAACATGCCCAGTGCCGTAAAAAAAGCATCAACACTTTTAAGCGACGGACAGTCAGGCTGCAACCCATATGCCCAGACCTGTGGGTCTCCTTGTAGCAAGGAAATCACTATGCCCACCCGCTGAATCTCCGACCCAGAAGACTGAGGCCTAAGCCGGAAGTATAGCTTGCAGCTCTCCTTGAAACAAAAGAACTGCGAGCGATATCCAGAAAAACGATCCGGGAGATTTACTTTCGGCTCCTTAACCCCTGAAGGTGCTGCTGCTGCGGGAGCTCCGCCAGCGGCCTGGGAGGTGTGCATTTTAATGGACAAATCATTAAATTGTCGAGTCAGGACCTGCACCTGATCGACTACCTGTTGCAACGTATTTTGAGGGGTATGCTCCATATTCCCACAAAATTTCAACAGGAGTATTAGGCTGCTGAATATGTTATGCACACCAGTGCCTGCAGGAATGTACTGGTGTCAGAACTGTTATGCACTCCAGCGCCTGCAGGAATGTACTGGTGTTTGAACTGTTATGCACACCAGTGCCTGCAGGAATGTACTGGTGTCTGAACGGATAGGTATGCAAAACAAATGAACTCACAGACAGACTGGGGAATATGACATTACGTACACAGAAGGTGATAGGGTAACAAAATACACACAAAGTGAACAGAGAAGCCCAGAGGCTAAGGAACTGGGTGTCTCCCTAGTATTAGTAATGCTCAGATGGGAAAAGCAAGATGTTGTGTTTTAATACGTAGAGAACCCGAAATGCTGTTGCTAAGGGCAACAGCAAAACCCTAAAGGGTTACCAACGGGTGTGGCAGTAAACTCCTTGGTCAGAGATGGAATGATAGACACAAGGAGAGTCTCCACAATCCTAATTCTCACTTGCAGTGCGCAGGTTCAGCTTACTGCCACCAAACTGACACCTTGCACAGTGAGACAGGATTTAGGCAGGCAAGTCTTAGAATACAGCCGCAAACTTGCTAAGTTCACAGAGTAGTAAAAGAACCCCAGCAAGTTAAACGACTGACTCCAGTCTTACTGCTAGGTCTGGATTGGCAGAGTGTAGTACCAAATCCCCAGGCCTATTTGCAGTAAGCAACAACAAATACAAAGCTACACAGTACTGGCTAACTTTCAGGAACTGACTAACCAACAAAGATTCAGCAGCATCTGCTTAACCTGAGAAGAGGCCTTATAAAGCAGGTGCTGTCCACGCCCCACTCAGACCTCACAGACTGTGAGCACAAAAACCAGCACCGGATCCCCTGCCGTGCACAGAGCCTGTAACCACTGCACAGCAAAAGACCCGAACCGGAGTATCAGCTACGCTCAGGTTACTCCGCTAGCACTTGTCTCCCGGTTGCCATGACGACGTTGCAGCACAGGGCAGGAGACCCTAACACTGGCTCACCACTAATCTTCTTATGTTACCGCCCCTGGTGAGGTGGCTTGCCACTAATCTTCTTATGTTACTGCCTCTGGTGAGGTGGCTCGCCACTAATCTTCTTATGCTACTGCCCCTGGTGATCTGGCTCACCACTAATCTTCTTATGTTACCGCCCCTGGTGAGGTGGTTCACCACTAATCTTCTTATGTTACCGCCCCTGGTGAGGTGGTTCACCACTAATCTTTTTATGTTGCCGACCCTGGTGAGGTGACTCACCACTAATCTTCTTATGCTACTGCCCCGTGAGGTGGCTCACCACTAATCTTCTTATGTTACCGCCCCTGGTGAGGTGGCTCACCACTAATCTTCTTATGTTACTTATGTTACCGCCCCTGGTGAGGTGGCTCACCACTAATCTTCTTATGTTACTTATGTTACTGCCCCTGGTGAGGTGGCTCGCCACTAATCTTCTCATGTTACCTATGTTATACCCCCTGGTGAGGTGGTTCACCACTAATCTTCTTATGTTACCTATGTTATCCCCCCTGGTGAGGTGGTTCGCCATTAATCTTCTTATGTTACCGCCCCTGGTGAGGTGGCTCACCACTAATCTTCTTATGCTACTGCCCCTGGTGAGGTGGCTCGCCACTAATCTCATGTTACCTATGTTATACCCCTGGTGAGGTGGTTCACCACTAATCTTCTTATGTTACCTATGTTATCCCCCCTGGTGAGGTGTTCGCCATTAATCTTCTTATGTTACCACCCATGGTGAGGTGGCTCACCACTAATCTTCTTATGCTACTGCCCCTGATGAGGTGGCCTGCCACTAATTTTCTTATGTTACTGCCCCTGGTGAGGTGGCTCACCACTAATTTTCTTATGTTACTGCCCCTTGTCAGGTGGTTCACCACTAATCTTCTTATGCTACTGCCCCTGGTGATCTGGCTCACCACTAATCTTCTTATGTTACCGCCCCTGGTGAGGTGGTTCACCACTAATCTTCTTATGTTACCGCCCCTGGTGAGGTGGTTCACCACTAATCTTTTTATGTTGCCGACCCTGGTGAGGTGACTCACCACTAATCTTCTTATGCTACTGCCCCGTGAGGTGGCTCACCACTAATCTTCTTATGCTACTGCCCCTGGTGATCTGGCTCACCACTAATCTTCTTATGTTACCGCCCCTGGTGAGGTGGCTCACCACTAATCTTCTTATGCTACTGCCCCTGGTGAGGTGGCTCACCACTAATCTTCTTATGTTACTGCCCTGGTGAGGTGGCTCACCACTAATCTTATGTTACTTATGTTACTGCCCCTGGTGAGGTGGCTCGCCACTAATCTTCTCATGTTACCTATGTTATACCCCCTGGTGAGGTGGTTCACCACTAATCTTCTTATGTTACCTATGTTATCCCCCCTGGTGAGGTGGTTCGCCATTAATCTTCTTATGTTACCGCCCCTGGTGAGGTGGCTCACCACTAATCTTCTTATGCTACTGCCCCTGATGAGGTGGCTTGCCACTAATTTTCTTATGTTACTGTCCCTTGTCAGGTGGCTTACCACTAATCTTTTTATGTTACTGCACCTGGTGAGGTGGCTCGCCACTAATATTCTTATGTTACTTATGTTACTGCCCCTGGTGAGGTGGCTCGCCACTAATCTTCTCATGTTACCTATGTTATACCCCCTGGTGAGGTGGTTCACCACTAATCTTCTTATGTTACCTATGTTATCCCCCCTGGTGAGGTGGTTCGCCACTAATCTTCTTATGTTCCTGCCCCTGGTGAGGTGGCTCACCAGTAATCTTCTTATGTTACTGCCCCTGGTGAGGTGGCTCACCACTAATCTTCTCATGTTACCTATGTTATACCCCCTGGTGAGGTGGTTCACCACTAATCTTCTTATTTTACCTATGTTATCCCCCCTGGTGAGGTGGTTCGCCATTAATCTTCTTATGTTACCGCCCCTGGTGAGGTGGCTCACCACTAATCTTCTTATGCTACTGCCCCTGATGAGGTGGCTTGCCACTAATTTTCTTATGTTACTGCCCCTTGTCAGGTGGCTTACCACTAATCTTTTTATGTTACTGCACCTGGTGAGGTGGCTCGCCACTAATCTTCTTATGTTACTTATGTTACTGCCCCTGGTGAGGTGGCTCGCCACTAATCTTCTCATGTTACCTATGTTATACCCCCTGGTGAGGTGGTTCACCACTAATCTTCTTATGTTACCTATGTTATCCCCCCTGGTGAGGTGGTTCGCCACTAATCTTCTTATGTTCCTGCCCCTGGTGAGGTGGCTCACCAGTAATCTTCTTATGTTACTGCCCCTGGTGAGGTGGCTCGCCACTAATCTTCTCATGTTACCTATGTTATACCCCCTGGTGAGGTGGTTCACCACTAATCTTCTTATTTTACCTATGTTATCCCCCCTGGTGAGGTGGCTCGCCACTAATCTTCTTATGTTCCTGCCCCTGGTGAGGTGGCTCACCAGTAATCTTCTTATGTTACCTATGTTACCACCCCTGGTGAGGTGGATCACCACTAATCTTCTTATGTTACTGCCCCTGGTGAGGTGGCTCACCACTAATCTTCTTATGTTACTGCCCCTGGTGAGGTTGATCACCACTAATCATCTTATGTTACCGCCCCTGGTGAGGTGGCTCACCACTAATCTTCTTATGTTACTGCCCCTGGTGATGTGGCTCACCACTAATCTTCTTATGTTACCGCCCCTGGGCCCTCATTCCGAGTTGTTCGCTCGCTGCTAATTTTAGCAGAATTGCTAATAGGCTAAAATCCGGCAGTTCTGCGCATGCGTATGCATCTCATGTCGCACGCGCTAAGCAAATTTACACAAAACTATGCTATTTTACTCACAGGCGAACAAAACTTTTCAGTCGCTCTGCTGATTGACAGGAAGTGGGTGTTTCTGGGTGGAAACTGGCCGTTTTCAGGGAGTGTGCTAAAAAACGCTGGCGTGCCAGGTAAAAACGCAGGAGTGGCTGGAGAAACGGAGGCGTGGCTGGTAGGGCGCTAGGTGTGTTTGTGACGTCAAACCAGGAACTAAACGGACTGAGGTGATCGCAATCTAGGAGTAGGTCTGGAGCTACTCAGAAACTGCAAGGAAATTGCTTTCGTTAGCAATTCTGCTAATATTAGCAGAATTGCTAATCTTTCGTTAGCAATTGCTAATCTTTCGTTAGCAATTCTGCTATGCTAAGATACACTCCCAGAGGGCGGCGGCTTTGCATTTGCATTTCTGCTAAAAGTAGCTAGCGAGCGAACAACTCGGAATGAGGGCCCTGGTGAGGTAGCTCGCCACTAATCTTCTTATGTTACTGCCCCTGGTGAGGTGGCTTACCGCTGATCTTCTAATGTTATCACACCTGGTGAGGTGGCTCACCACTAATCTTCTTATGTTACTCATGTTACCGTCCCTGGTGAGGTGGCTCGCCACTGATCTTCTTATGCTACTGCCCCTGGTGAGGTGGCTTGCCACTAAGCTTCTTATGCTACTGCCCCTGGTGAGGTGGCTTGCCACTAAGCTTCTTATGCTACTGCCCCTGGTGAGGTGGCTAACCGCTAATCTTCTTATGTTGCTTATGTTTCTGCCCCTGGTGAGGTGGCTCGCCACTAATCTTCTTATGTTACCGCCCCTGGTTAGGTAGCTCGCCACTAATCTTCTTATGCTACTGCCCCTGGTGAGGTGGCTCACAACTAATCTTCTTATGTTACTGCCCCTGGTGAGGTGGCTTACCGCTGATCTTCTAATGTTATCACACCTGGTGAGGTGGCTCACCACTAATCTTCTTATGTTACTTATGCTACCGTCCCTGGTGAGGTGGCTCGCCACTGATCTTCTTATGCTACTGCCCCTGATGAGGTGGCTTGCCACTAAGCTTCTTATGCTACTGCCCCTGGTGAGGTGGCTTGCCACTAAGCTTCTTATGCTACTGCCCCTGGTGAGGTGGCTCACCGCTAATCTTCTTATGTTGCTTATGTTACTGCCGCTGGTGAGGTGGCTCACCACTAATCTTCTTATGTTACCGCCCCTGGTGAGGTAGCTCGCCACTAATCTTCTTATGCTACTGCCCCTGGTGAGGTGGCTCACGTCTAATCTTCTTATGTTACTTATGTTACTGCCCCTGGTGAGGTGGCTTACCGCTGATCTTCTAATGTTATCACCCCTGGTGAGGTGGCTCACCACTAATCTTCTTATGTTACTTATGTTACCGTCCCTGGTGAGGTGGCTCGCCACTGATCTTCTTATGCTACTGTCCCTGGTGAGGTGGCTCACCACTAATCTTCCAATGTTACTGCCCCTGGTGAGGTGGCTCACCAATAATTTTCTTATGTTATTGCCCCTGGTGAGGTGGCTCGCCATTAATCTTCTTATGTTACTGCCCCTGGTGAGGTGGCTCCCCACTAATCTTCTTATGTTACCTATGTTATACCCCCTGGTGAGGTGGTTCACCACTAATCTTCTTATATTACCTATGTTATCCCCTGTGGTGAGGTGGTTCGCCACTAATCTTCTTATGTTACCACCCCTGGTAATGTGGCTCACCACTAATCTTCTTATGCTACTGCCCCTGGTGAGGTGGCTTGCCACTAATCTTCTTATGTTACTGCCCCTGGTGAGGTGGCTTGCCACTAATTTTCTTATGTTACTGCCCCTGATGAGGTTTCTCACCACTAATCTTCTTATGTTACTGCCCCTGGTGAGGTGGCTCCCCACTAATCTTCTTATGTTACCGCCCCTGGTGAGGTGGCTTACCGCTGATCTTCTAATGTTATCACACCTGGTGAGGTGGCTCACCACTAATCTTCTTATGTTACTTATGTTACCGTCCCTGGTGAGGTGGCTTGCCACTGATCTTCTTATGCTACTGCCCCTGGTGAGGTGGCTTGCCACTAAGCTTCTTATGCTACTGCTCCTGGTGAGGTGGCTTGCCACTAAGCTTCTTATGCTACTGCCCCTGGTGAGGTGGCTCACCGCTAATCTTCTTATGTTGCTTATGTTACTGCCGCTGGTGAGGTGGCTCGCCACTAATCTTCTTATGCTACTGCCCCTGGTGAGGTGGCTCACGTCTAATCTTCTTATGTTACTTATGTTACTGCCCCTGGTGAGGTGGCTTACCGCTGATCTTCTAATGTTATCACCCCTGGTGAGGTGGCTCACCACTAATCTTCTTATGTTACTTATGTTACCGTCCCTGGTGAGGTGGCTCGCCACTGATCTTCTTATGCTACTGTCCCTGGTGAGGTGGCTCACCACTAATCTTCCAATGTTACCGCCCCTGGTGAGGTGGCTCACCACTAATCTTCTTATGCTACTGCCCCTGATGAGGTGGCTTGCCACTAATTTTCTTATGTTACTGTCCCTTGTCAGGTGGCTTACCACTAATCTTTTTATGTTACTGCACCTGGTGAGGTGGCTCGCCACTAATATTCTTATGTTACTTATGTTACTGCCCCTGGTGAGGTGGCTCGCCACTAATCTTCTCATGTTACCTATGTTATACCCCCTGGTGAGGTGGTTCACCACTAATCTTCTTATGTTACCTATGTTATCCCCCCTGGTGAGGTGGTTCGCCACTAATCTTCTTATGTTCCTGCCCCTGGTGAGGTGGCTCACCAGTAATCTTCTTATGTTACTGCCCCTGGTGAGGTGGCTCACCACTAATCTTCTCATGTTACCTATGTTATACCCCCTGGTGAGGTGGTTCACCACTAATCTTCTTATTTTACCTATGTTATCCCCCCTGGTGAGGTGGTTCGCCATTAATCTTCTTATGTTACCGCCCCTGGTGAGGTGGCTCACCACTAATCTTCTTATGCTACTGCCCCTGATGAGGTGGCTTGCCACTAATTTTCTTATGTTACTGCCCCTTGTCAGGTGGCTTACCACTAATCTTTTTATGTTACTGCACCTGGTGAGGTGGCTCGCCACTAATCTTCTTATGTTACTTATGTTACTGCCCCTGGTGAGGTGGCTCGCCACTAATCTTCTCATGTTACCTATGTTATACCCCCTGGTGAGGTGGTTCACCACTAATCTTCTTATGTTACCTATGTTATCCCCCCTGGTGAGGTGGTTCGCCACTAATCTTCTTATGTTCCTGCCCCTGGTGAGGTGGCTCACCAGTAATCTTCTTATGTTACTGCCCCTGGTGAGGTGGCTCGCCACTAATCTTCTCATGTTACCTATGTTATACCCCCTGGTGAGGTGGTTCACCACTAATCTTCTTATTTTACCTATGTTATCCCCCCTGGTGAGGTGGCTCGCCACTAATCTTCTTATGTTCCTGCCCCTGGTGAGGTGGCTCACCAGTAATCTTCTTATGTTACCTATGTTACCACCCCTGGTGAGGTGGATCACCACTAATCTTCTTATGTTACTGCCCCTGGTGAGGTGGCTCACCACTAATCTTCTTATGTTACTGCCCCTGGTGAGGTTGATCACCACTAATCATCTTATGTTACCGCCCCTGGTGAGGTGGCTCACCACTAATCTTCTTATGTTACTGCCCCTGGTGATGTGGCTCACCACTAATCTTCTTATGTTACCGCCCCTGGGCCCTCATTCCGAGTTGTTCGCTCGCTGCTAATTTTAGCAGAATTGCTAATAGGCTAAAATCCGGCAGTTCTGCGCATGCGTATGCATCTCAGGTCGCACGCGCTAAGCAAATTTACACAAAACTATGCTATTTTACTCACAGGCGAACAAAACTTTTCAGTCGCTCTGCTGATTGACAGGAAGTGGGTGTTTCTGGGTGGAAACTGGCCGTTTTCAGGGAGTGTGCTAAAAAACGCTGGCGTGCCAGGTAAAAACGCAGGAGTGGCTGGAGAAACGGAGGCGTGGCTGGTAGGGCGCTAGGTGTGTTTGTGACGTCAAACCAGGAACTAAACGGACTGAGGTGATCGCAATCTAGGAGTAGGTCTGGAGCTACTCAGAAACTGCAAGGAAATTGCTTTCGTTAGCAATTCTGCTAATATTAGCAGAATTGCTAATCTTTCGTTAGCAATTCTGCTATGCTAAGATACACTCCCAGAGGGCGGCGGCTTTGCATTTGCATTTCTGCTAAAAGTAGCTAGCGAGCGAACAACTCGGAATGAGGGCCCTGGTGAGGTAGCTCGCCACTAATCTTCTTATGCTACTGCCCCTGGTGAGGTGGCTCACAACTAATCTTCTTATGTTACTTATGTTACTGCCCCTGGTGAGGTGGCTTACCGCTGATCTTCTAATGTTATCACACCTGGTGAGGTGGCTCACCACTAATCTTCTTATGTTACTTATGTTACCGTCCCTGGTGAGGTGGCTCGCCACTGATCTTCTTATGCTACTGCCCCTGGTGAGGTGGCTTGCCACTAATCTTCTTATGCTACTGCCCCTGGTGAAGTGGCTCACAACTAATCTTCTTATGTTACTTACGTTACTGCCCCTGGTGAGGTGGCTTACCGCTGATATTCTAATGTTATCACACCTGGTGAGGTGGCTCACCACTAATCTTCTTATGTTACTTATGTTACCGTCCCTGGTGAGGTGGCTCGCCACTGATCTTCTTATGCTACTGCCCCTGGTGAGGTGGCTTGCCACTAAGCTTCTTATGCTACTGCCCCTGGTGAGGTGGCTTGCCACTAAGCTTCTTATGCTACTGCCCCTGGTGAGGTGGCTAACCGCTAATCTTCTTATGTTGCTTATGTTTCTGCCCCTGGTGAGGTGGCTCGCCACTAATCTTCTTATGTTACCGCCCCTGGTTAGGTAGCTCGCCACTAATCTTCTTATGCTACTGCCCCTGGTGAGGTGGCTCACAACTAATCTTCTTATGTTACTGCCCCTGGTGAGGTGGCTTACCGCTGATCTTCTAATGTTATCACACCTGGTGAGGTGGCTCACCACTAATCTTCTTATGTTACTTATGCTACCGTCCCTGGTGAGGTGGCTCGCCACTGATCTTCTTATGCTACTGCCCCTGGTGAGGTGGCTTGCCACTAAGCTTCTTATGCTACTGCCCCTGGTGAGGTGGCTTGCCACTAAGCTTCTTATGCTACTGCCCCTGGTGAGGTGGCTCACCGCTAATCTTCTTATGTTGCTTATGTTACTGCCGCTGGTGAGGTGGCTCACCACTAATCTTCTTATGTTACCGCCCATGGTGAGGTAGCTCGCCACTAATCTTCTTATGCTACTGCCCCTGGTGAGGTGGCTCACGTCTAATCTTCTTATGTTACTTATGTTACTGCCCCTGGTGAGGTGGCTTACCGCTGATCTTCTAATGTTATCACCCCTGGTGAGGTGGCTCACCACTAATCTTCTTATGTTACTTATGTTACCGTCCCTGGTGAGGTGGCTCGCCACTGATCTTCTTATGCTACTGTCCCTGGTGAGGTGGCTCACCACTAATCTTCCAATGTTACTGCCCCTGGTGAGGTGGCTCACCAATAATTTTCTTATGTTATTGCCCCTGGTGAGGTGGCTCGCCACTAATCTTCTTATGTTACTGCCCCTGGTGAGGTGGCTCCCCACTAATCTTCTTATGTTACCTATGTTATACCCCCTGGTGAGGTGGTTCACCACTAATCTTCTTATATTACCTATGTTATCCCCTGTGGTGAGGTGGTTCGCCACTAATCTTCTTATGTTACCACCCCTGGTAATGTGGCTCACCACTAATCTTCTTATGCTACTGCCCCTGGTGAGGTGGCTTGCCACTAATCTTCTTATGTTACTGCCCCTGGTGAGGTGGCTTGCCACTAATTTTCTTATGTTACTGCCCCTGATGAGGTTTCTCACCACTAATCTTCTTATGTTACTGCCCCTGGTGAGGTGGCTCACCACTAATCTTCTTATGTTACCGCCCCTGGTGAGGTGGCTTACCGCTGATCTTCTAATGTTATCACACCTGGTGAGGTGGCTCACCACTAATCTTCTTATGTTACTTATGTTACCGTCCCTGGTGAGGTGGCTTGCCACTGATCTTCTTATGCTACTGTCCCTGGTGAGGTGGCTTGCCACTAAGCTTCTTATGCTACTGCTCCTGGTGAGGTGGCTTGCCACTAAGCTTCTTATGCTACTGCCCCTGGTGAGGTGGCTCACCGCTAATCTTCTTATGTTGCTTATGTTACTGCCGCTGGTGAGGTGACTCGCCACTAATCTTCTTATGCTACTGCCCCTGGTGAGGTGGCTCACGTCTAATCTTCTTATGTTACTTATGTTACTGCCCCTGGTGAGGTGGCTTACCGCTGATCTTCTAATGTTATCACCCCTGGTGAGGTGGCTCACCACTAATCTTCTTATGTTACTTATGTTACCGTCCCTGGTGAGGTGGCTCGCCACTGATCTTCTTATGCTACTGTCCCTGGTGAGGTGGCTCACCACTAATCTTCCAATGTTACTGCCCCTGGTGAGGTGGCTCGCCAATAATTTTCTTATGTTACTGCCCCTGGTGAGGTGGCTCGCCACTAATCTTCTTATGTTACTGCCCCTGGTGAGGTGGCTCCCCACTAATCTTCTTATGTTACCTATGTTATACCCCCTGGTGAGGTGGTTCACCACTAATCTTCTTATATTACCTATGTTATCCCCTGTGGTGAGGTGGTTCGCCACTAATCTTATGTTACCACCCCTGGTAAGGTGGCTCACCACTAATCTTCTTATGCTACTGCCCCTGGTGAGGTGGCTCACCACTAATCTTCTTATGTTACCGCCCCTGGGCCCTCATTCCGAGTTGTTCGCTCGCTGCTAATTTTAGCAGAATTGCTAATAGGCTAAAATCCGGCAGTTCTGCGCATGCGTATGCATCTCAGGTCGCACGCGCTAAGCAAATTTACACAAAACTATGCTATTTTACTCACAGGCGAACAAAACTTTTCAGTCGCTCTGCTGATTGACAGGAAGTGGGTGTTTCTGGGTGGAAACTGGCCGTTTTCAGGGAGTGTGCTAAAAAACGCTGGCGTGCCAGGTAAAAACGCAGGAGTGGCTGGAGAAACGGAGGCGTGGCTGGTAGGGCGCTAGGTGTGTTTGTGACGTCAAACCAGGAACTAAACGGACTGAGGTGATCGCAATCTAGGAGTAGGTCTGGAGCTACTCAGAAACTGCAAGGAAATTGCTTTCGTTAGCAATTCTGCTAATATTAGCAGAATTGCTAATCTTTCGTTAGCAATTGCTAATCTTTCGTTAGCAATTCTGCTATGCTAAGATACACTCCCAGAGGGCGGCGGCTTTGCATTTGCATTTCTGCTAAAAGTAGCTAGCGAGCGAACAACTCGGAATGAGGGCCCTGGTGAGGTAGCTCGCCACTAATCTTCTTATGCTACTGCCCCTGGTGAGGTGGCTCACAACTAATCTTCTTATGTTACTTATGTTACTGCCCCTGGTGAGGTGGCTTACCGCTGATCTTCTAATGTTATCACACCTGGTGAGGTGGCTCACCACTAATCTTCTTATGTTACTTATGTTACCGTCCCTGGTGAGGTGGCTCGCCACTGATCTTCTTATGCTACTGCCCCTGGTGAGGTGGCTTGCCACTAAGCTTCTTATGCTACTGCCCCTGGTGAGGTGGCTTGCCACTAAGCTTCTTATGCTACTGCCCCTGGTGAGGTGGCTAACCGCTAATCTTCTTATGTTGCTTATGTTTCTGCCCCTGGTGAGGTGGCTCGCCACTAATCTTCTTATGTTACCGCCCCTGGTTAGGTAGCTCGCCACTAATCTTCTTATGCTACTGCCCCTGGTGAGGTGGCTCACAACTAATCTTCTTATGTTACTGCCCCTGGTGAGGTGGCTTACCGCTGATCTTCTAATGTTATCACACCTGGTGAGGTGGCTCACCACTAATCTTCTTATGTTACTTATGCTACCGTCCCTGGTGAGGTGGCTCGCCACTGATCTTCTTATGCTACTGCCCCTGGTGAGGTGGCTTGCCACTAAGCTTCTTATGCTACTGCCCCTGGTGAGGTGGCTTGCCACTAAGCTTCTTATGCTACTGCCCCTGGTGAGGTGGCTCACCGCTAATCTTCTTATGTTGCTTATGTTACTGCCGCTGGTGAGGTGGCTCACCACTAATCTTCTTATGTTACCGCCCCTGGTGAGGTAGCTCGCCACTAATCTTCTTATGCTACTGCCCCTGGTGAGGCGGCTCACGTCTAATCTTCTTATGTTACTTATGTTACTGCCCCTGGTGAGGTGGCTTACCGCTGATCTTCTAATGTTATCACCCCTGGTGAGGTGGCTCACCACTAATCTTCTTATGTTACTTATGTTACCGTCCCTGGTGAGGTGGCTCGCCACTGATCTTCTTATGCTACTGTCCCTGGTGAGGTGGCTCACCACTAATCTTCCAATGTTACTGCCCCTGGTGAGGTGGCTCACCAATAATTTTCTTATGTTATTGCCCCTGGTGAGGTGGCTCGCCACTAATCTTCTTATGTTACTGCCCCTGGTGAGGTGGCTCCCCACTAATCTTCTTATGTTACCTATGTTATACCCCTGGTGAGGTGGTTCACCACTAATCTTCTTATATTACCTATGTTATCCCCTGTGGTGAGGTGGTTCGCCACTAATCTTCTTATGTTACCACCCCTGGTAATGTGGCTCACCACTAATCTTCTTATGCTACTGCCCCTGGTGAGGTGGCTTGCCACTAATCTTCTTATGTTACTGCCCCTGGTGAGGTGGCTTGCCACTAATTTTCTTATGTTACTGCCCCTGATGAGGTTTCTCACCACTAATCTTCTTATGTTACTGCCCCTGGTGAGGTGGCTCCCCACTAATCTTCTTATGTTACCGCCCCTGGTGAGGTGGCTTACCGCTGATCTTCTAATGTTATCACACCTGGTGAGGTGGCTCACCACTAATCTTCTTATGTTACTTATGTTACCGTCCCTGGTGAGGTGGCTTGCCACTGATCTTCTTATGCTACTGCCCCTGGTGAGGTGGCTTGCCACTAAGCTTCTTATGCTACTGCTCCTGGTGAGGTGGCTTGCCACTAAGCTTCTTATGCTACTGCCCCTGGTGAGGTGGCTCACCGCTAATCTTCTTATGTTGCTTATGTTACTGCCGCTGGTGAGGTGGCTCGCCACTAATCTTCTTATGCTACTGCCCCTGGTGAGGTGGCTCACGTCTAATCTTCTTATGTTACTTATGTTACTGCCCCTGGTGAGGTGGCTTACCGCTGATCTTCTAATGTTATCACCCCTGGTGAGGTGGCTCACCACTAATCTTCTTATGTTACTTATGTTACCGTCCCTGGTGAGGTGGCTCGCCACTGATCTTCTTATGCTACTGTCCCTGGTGAGGTGGCTCACCACTAATCTTCCAATGTTACCGCCCCTGGTGAGGTGGCTCATCACTAATCTTCTTATGCTACTGCCCCTGATGAGGTGGCTTGCCACTAATTTTCTTATGTTACTGTCCCTTGTCAGGTGGCTTACCACTAATCTTTTTATGTTACTGCACCTGGTGAGGTGGCTCGCCACTAATCTTCTTATGTTACTTATGTTACTGCCCCTGGTGAGGTGGCTCGCCACTAATCTTCTCATGTTACCTATGTTATACCCCCTGGTGAGGTGGTTCACCACTAATCTTCTTATGTTACCTATGTTATCCCCCCTGGTGAGGTGGTTCGCCACTAATCTTCTTATGTTCCTGCCCCTGGTGAGGTGGCTCACCAGTAATCTTCTTATGTTACTGCCCCTGGTGAGGTGGCTCACCACTAATCTTCTCATGTTACCTATGTTATACCCCCTGGTGAGGTGGTTCACCACTAATCTTCTTATTTTACCTATGTTATCCCCCCTGGTGAGGTGGTTCGCCATTAATCTTCTTATGTTACCGCCCCTGGTGAGGTGGCTCACCACTAATCTTCTTATGCTACTGCCCCTGATGAGGTGGCTTGCCACTAATTTTCTTATGTTACTGCCCCTTGTCAGGTGGCTTACCACTAATCTTTTTATGTTACTGCACCTGGTGAGGTGGCTCGCCACTAATCTTCTTATGTTACTTATGTTACTTATGTTACTGCCCCTGGTGAGGTGGCTCGCCACTAATCTTCTCATGTTACCTATGTTATACCCCCTGGTGAGGTGGTTCACCACTAATCTTCTTATGTTACCTATGTTATCCCCCCTGGTGAGGTGGTTCGCCACTAATCTTCTTATGTTCCTGCCCCTGGTGAGGTGGCTCACCAGTAATCTTCTTATGTTACTGCCCCTGGTGAGGTGGCTCGCCACTAATCTTCTCATGTTACCTATGTTATACCCCCTGGTGAGGTGGTTCACCACTAATCTTCTTATTTTACCTATGTTATCCCCCCTGGTGAGGTGGCTCGCCACTAATCTTCTTATGTTCCTGCCCCTGGTGAGGTGGCTCACCAGTAATCTTCTTATGTTACCTATGTTACCACCCCTGGTGAGGTGGATCACCACTAATCTTCTTATGTTACTGCCCCTGGTGAGGTGGCTCACCACTAATCTTCTTATGTTACTGCCCCTGGTGAGGTTGATCACCACTAATCTTCTTATGTTACCGCCCCTGGGCCCTCATTCCGAGTTGTTCGCTCGCTGCTAATTTTAGCAGAATTGCTAATAGGCTAAAATCCGGCAGTTCTGCGCATGCGTATGCATCTCAGGTCGCACGCGCTAAGCAAATTTACACAAAACTATGCTATTTTACTCACAGGCGAACAAAACTTTTCAGTCGCTCTGCTGATTGACAGGAAGTGGGTATTTCTGGGTGGAAACTGGCCGTTTTCAGGGAGTGTGCTAAAAAACGCTGGCGTGCCAGGTAAAAACGCAGGAGTGGCTGGAGAAACGGAGGCGTGGCTGGTAGGGCGCTAGGTGTGTTTGTGACGTCAAACCAGGAACTAAACGGACTGAGGTGATCGCAATCTAGGAGTAGGTCTGGAGCTACTCAGAAACTGCAAGGAAATTGCTTTCGTTAGCAATTCTGCTAATATTAGCAGAATTGCTAATCTTTCGTTAGCAATTCTGCTATGCTAAGATACACTCCCAGAGGGCGGCGGCTTTGCATTTGCATTTCTGCTAAAAGTAGCTAGCGAGCGAACAACTCGGAATGAGGGCCCTGGTGAGGTAGCTCGCCACTAATCTTCTTATGCTACTGCCCCTGGTGAGGTGGCTCACAACTAATCTTCTTATGTTACTTATGTTACTGCCCCTGGTGAGGTGGCTTACCGCTGATCTTCTAATGTTATCACACCTGGTGAGGTGGCTCACCACTAATCTTCTTATGTTACTTATGTTACCGTCCCTGGTGAGGTGGCTCGCCACTGATCTTCTTATGCTACTGCCCCTGGTGAGGTGGCTTGCCACTAATCTTCTTATGCTACTGCCCCTGGTGAGGTGGCTCACAACTAATCTTCTTATGTTACTTATGTTACTGCCCCTGGTGAGGTGGCTTACCGCTGATATTCTAATGTTATCACACCTGGTGAGGTGGCTCACCACTAATCTTCTTATGTTACTTATGTTACCGTCCCTGGTGAGGTGGCTCGCCACTGATCTTCTTAAGCTACTGCCCCTGGTGAGGTGGCTTGCCACTAAGCTTCTTATGCTACTGCCCCTGGTGAGGTGGCTTGCCACTAAGCTTCTTATGCTACTGCCCCTGGTGAGGTGGCTAACCGCTAATCTTCTTATGTTGCTTATGTTTCTGCCCCTGGTGAGGTGGCTCGCCACTAATCTTCTTATGTTACCGCCCCTGGTTAGGTAGCTCGCCACTGATCTTCTTATGCTACTGTCCCTGGTGAGGTGGCTTGCCACTAAGCTTCTTATGCTACTGCTCCTGGTGAGGTGGCTTGCCACTAAGCTTCTTATGCTACTGCCCCTGGTGAGGTGGCTCACCGCTAATCTTCTTATGTTGCTTATGTTACTGCCGCTGGTGAGGTGGCTCGCCACTAATCTTCTTATGCTACTGCCCCTGGTGAGGTGGCTCACGTCTAATCTTCTTATGTTACTTATGTTACTGCCCCTGGTGAGGTGGCTTACCGCTGATCTTCTAATGTTATCACCCCTGGTGAGGTGGCTCACCACTAATCTTCTTATGTTACTTATGTTACCGTCCCTGGTGAGGTGGCTCGCCACTGATCTTCTTATGCTACTGTCCCTGGTGAGGTGGCTCACCACTAATCTTCCAATGTTACTTCCCCCGGTGAGGTGGCTCGCCAATAATTTTCTTATGTTACTGCCCCTGGTGAGGTGGCTCCCCACTAATCTTCTTATGTTACCTATGTTATACCCCCTGGTGAGGTGGTTCACCACTAATCTTCTTATATTACCTATGTTATCCCCTGTGGTGAGGTGGATCGCCACTAATCTTCTTATGTTACCACCCCTGGTAAGGTGGCTCACCACTAATCTTCTTATGCTACTGCCCCTGGTGAGGTGGCTTGCCACTAATCTTCTGATGCTACTGCCCCTGGTGAGGTGGCTTGCCTCTAATTTTCTTATGTTACTGCCCCTGGTGAGGTGGCTTGCCACTAATTTTCTTATGTTACTGCCCCTGATGAGGTTTCTCACCACTAATCTTATGTTACTACCCCTGGTGAGGTGGCTCACCACTAATCTTCTTATGTTACCGCCCCTGGTGAGGTGGCTCTCCACTAATCTTCTTATGTTACCGCCCCTGGTGAGGTGGCTCGCCACTAATCTTCTTATGTTACCGACCCTGGTGAGGTGACTCACCACTAATCTTCTTATGCTACTGCCCCTGGTGAGGTGGCTCATCACTAATCTTCTTATGCTACTGCCCCTGGTGATCTGGCTCACCACTAATCTTCTTATGTTACCGCCCCTGGTGAGGTGGCTCACCACTAATCTTCTTATGCTACTGCCCCTGGTGATCTGGCTCACCACTAATCTTGTTATGCTACTGCCCCTGGTGATCTGGCTCACCACTAATCTTCTTATGTTACCGCCCCTGGTGAGGTGGCTCGCCACTAATCTTCTTATGTTACCTATGTTTTACCCCCTGGTGAGGTGGTTCACCACTAATCTTATATTACCTATGTTATCCCCTCTGGTGAGGTGGCTCACCACTAATCTTCTTATGCTACTGCCCCTGGTGAGGTGGCTCGCCAATAATTTTCTTATGTTACTGCCCCTGGTGAGGTGGCTCGCCACTAATCTTCTTATGTTACTGCCCCTGGTGAGGTGGCTCGCCACTAATCTTATGTTACCTATGTTATACCCCCTGGTGAGGTTGTTCACCACTAATCTTCTTATATTACCTATGTTTTCCCCTCTGGTGAGGTGGTTCGCCACTAATCTTCTTATGTTACCGCCCCTGGTGAGGTGGCTCACCACTAATCTTCTTATGCTACTGCCCCTGGTGAGGTGGCTTGCCACTAATCTTCTTATGCTACTGCCCCTGGTGAGGTGGCTTGCCACTAATTTTCTTATGTTACTGCCCCTGGTGATGTGGCTTGCCACTAATTTTCTTATGTTACTGCCCCTGGTGAGGTGACTCGCCACTAATCTTCTTATGTTACTGCCCCTGGTGAGGTGGCTCACCACTAATCTTCTAATGTTATCACACCTGGTGAGGTGGCTCACCACTAATCTTCTTATGTTACTTATGTTACCGTCCCTGGTGAGGTGGCTTGCCACTGATCTTCTTATGCTACTGCCCCTGGTGAGGTGGCTTGCCACTGATCTTCTTATGCTACTGTCCCTGGTGAGGTGGCTCACCACTAATCTTCCAATGTTACTGCCCCTGGTGAGGTGGCTCGCCAATAATTTTCTTATGTTACTGCCCCTGGTGAGGTGGCTCGCCACTAATCTTCTTATGTTACTGCCCCTGGTGAGGTGGCTCCCCACTAATCTTCTTATGTTACCTATGTTATACCCCCTGGTGAGGTGGTTCACCACTAATCTTCTTATATTACCTATGTTATCCCCTGTGGTGAGGTGGTTCGCCACTAATCTTCTTATGTTACCACCCCTGGTAAGGTGGCTCACCACTAATCTTCTTATGCTACTGCCCCTGGTGAGGTGGCTTGCCACTAATCTTCTGATGCTACTGCCCCTGGTGAGGTGGCTTGCCTCTAATTTTCTTATGTTACTGCCCCTGGTGAGGTGGCTTGCCACTAATTTTCTTATGTTACTGCCCCTGATGAGGTTTCTCACCACTAATCTTATGTTACTACCCCTGGTGAGGTGGCTCACCACTAATCTTCTTATGTTACCGCCCCTGGTGAGGTGGCTCGCCACTAATCTTCTTATGTTACCGCCTCTGGTGAGGTGGCTCGCCACTAATCTTCTTATGTTACCGACCCTGGTGAGGTGACTCACCACTAATCTTCTTATGCTACTGCCCCTGGTGAGGTGGCTCATCACTAATCTTCTTATGCTACTGCCCCTGGTGATCTGGCTCACCACTAATCTTCTTATGTTACCGCCCCTGGTGAGGTGGCTCACCACTAATCTTCTTATGCTACTGCCCCTGGTGATCTGGCTCACCACTAATCTTGTTATGCTACTGCCCCTGGTGATCTGGCTCACCACTAATCTTCTTATGTTACCGCCCCTGGTGAGGTGGCTCGCCACTAATCTTCTTATGTTACCTATGTTTTACCCCCTGGTGAGGTGGTTCACCACTAATCTTATATTACCTATGTTATCCCCTCTGGTGAGGTGGCTCACCACTAATCTTCTTATGCTACTGCCCCTGGTGAGGTGGCTCGCCAATAATTTTCTTATGTTACTGCCCCTGGTGAGGTGGCTCGCCACTAATCTTCTTATGTTACTGCCCCTGGTGAGGTGGCTCGCCACTAATCTTATGTTACCTATGTTATACCCCCTGGTGAGGTTGTTCACCACTAATCTTCTTATATTACCTATGTTTTCCCCTCTGGTGAGGTGGTTCGCCACTAATCTTCTTATGTTACCGCCCCTGGTGAGGTGGCTCACCACTAATCTTCTTATGCTACTGCCCCTGGTGAGGTGGCTTGCCACTAATCTTCTTATGCTACTGCCCCTGGTGAGGTGGCTTGCCACTAATTTTCTTATGTTACTGCCCCTGGTGATGTGGCTTGCCACTAATTTTCTTATGTTATTGCCCCTGGTGAGGTGACTCGCCACTAATCTTCTTATGTTACTGCCCCTGGTGAGGTGGCTCACCACTAATCTTCTTATGTTACCGCCCCTGGTGAGGTGGCTCGCCACTAATCTTCTTATGTTACTGCCCCTGGTGAGGTGGCTTGCCACTAATCTTCTTATGTTACCGACCCTGGTGAGGTGACTCACCACTAATCTTCTTATGCTACTGCCCCTGGTGAGGTGGCTCACCACTAAACTTCTTATACTACTGCCCCTGGTGATCTGGCTGACCACTAATCTTCTTATGTTACCGACCCTGGTGAGGTGGCTCACCACTAATCTTCTTATGCTACTGCCCCTGGTGATCTGGCTCACCACTAATCTTCTTATGTTACCGCCCCTGGTGAGGTGGCTCACCACTAATCTTCTTATGCTACTGCCCCTGGTGAGGTGACTCACCACTAATCTTCTTATGTTACCGCCCCTGGTGAGGTGGCTCACCACTAATCTTCTTATGTTACTTATGTTACTGCCCCTGGTGAGGTGGCTTGCCACTAATCTTCTTATGTTACTTATGTTACTGCCCCTGGTGAGGTGGCTTGCCACTAAGCTTCTTATGCTACTGTCCCTGGTGAGGTGGCTCACCGCTAATCTGCTTATGTTACTTATGTTACTGCCCCTGGTGAGGTGGCTCACCACTAATCTTCTTTTGTTACCGCCCCTGGTGAGGTAGCTCACCACTAATCTTCTTATGTTACTGCCCCTGGTGAGGTGGTTCACAACTAATCTTCTTATGTTACTTATGTTGCTGCCCCTGGTGAGGTGGCTTACCGCTGATCTTCTAATGTTATCACCCCTGGTGAGGTGGCTCACCACTAATCTTCTTATGTTACCTATGTAACCATCCCTGGTGAGGTGGCTCGCCACTGATCTTCTTATGTTTACTGCCCCTGGTGAGGTGGCTTGCCACTAAGCTACTTATGCTACTGCCCCTGGTGAGGTGGCTCACCGCTAATCTTCTTTTGTTACTTATGTTGCTACCCCTGGTGAGGTGGCTCGCCACTAATCTTCTTATGTTACCGCCCCTATTGAGGTAGCTCGCCACTAATCTTCTTATGCTACTGCCCCTGGTGAGGTGGTTCACAACTAATCTTCTTATGTTACTTATGTTACTGCCCCTGGCGAGGTGGCTTACCGCTGATCTTCTAATGTTATCACCCCTGGCGAGGTGGCTCACCACTAATCTTCTTATGTTACTTATGTTACCGTCCCTGGTGAGGTGGCTCGCCACTGATCTTCTTATGCTACTGCCCCTGGTGAGGTGGCTCACCACTAATCTTCCTATGTTACTGCCCCTGGTGAGGTGACTCGCCAATAATTTTCTTATGTTACTGCCCCTGGTGAGGTGGCTCGCCACTAATCTTCTTATGATACTGCCCCTGGTGAGTTGGCTTGCCACTAATCTTCTTATGTTACCTGTGTTATACCCCCTGGTGAGGTGGTTCACCACTAATCTTCTTATATTACGTATGTTATCCCCTCTTGTGAGGTGGTTCGCCACTAATCTTCTTATGCTACTGCCCCTGGTGAGGTGGCTTGCCACTAAGCTTCTTATGCTACTGCCCCTGGTGAGGTGGCTTGCCACTAAGCTTCTTATGCTACTGCCCCTGGTGAGGTGGCTCACCGCTAATCTTCTTATGTTGCTTATGTTACTGCCGCTGGTGAGGTGGCTCGCCACTAATCTTCTTAGGTTACCGCCCCTGGTGAGGTAGCTCGCCACTAA
>NW_026969658.1:0-32162 GCF_028390025.1 Pseudophryne corroboree
AGGTCCCAGAGACCATCCCCAACCAATTCCTCACCCTTATAAGGCTCTATGTGCCTTTTAAAGTCAGCATCACCTGTCCAGTGTCGGGTCTCCAATACCCTCCTGACAGAATGGACATTGCAATAATTCAGGATGCCAGCCGGCAAAATATTCCTCTGTGCATCCCTCATATATAAGACGACGTCTTATGTTCGCAAAATAGTATCCCTGTTTGAAAGGGGTACAGACCACGCTGCAGCAGTCTGCAGGTCTCAGTCTAGTACCTGAGTGTGTAATTACAGACTTCAGGATAGCCTCCTGCTATTTATCAGCAGGTACCTTCAAAGTGGCCGTATCCTAAGACGGCAGTGCCACCTTGACAAACGTGTGAGCGCCTTATCCACCCTAGGGGATATCTCCCAGCGTAACTTATCCTCTGGCGGGAAAGGGTACGCCATCAGTAACTTGTTAGAAATTACCAGTTTCTTATCGGGGAAACCCACGCTTTTTCACACTTCATTCACTCATTTGATGGGGGAACAAAACACTGCCTGCTTTTTCTCCCCACACATAAAACCCTTTGTTTTTAGTGGTACTTGGGTAAATGTCAGAAATGTGTAACACATTTTATATTGCCGGGATCATGTAACGGATGTTCCTAGTGGATTGTGTATATGTCTCAACCTCGTCGACACTGGAGTCAGACTCCGTGTCGACATCTGTGTCTGCCATCTGAGGGAGCGTTGATGGCCTTTGAGACGTCTGGGCAGGCGCGGACTGAGAAGCCGGCTGTCCCATAGCTGTTACGTCATCCAGCCTTTTATGTAAGGAGTTGACACTGTCGGTTAATACCTTCCACCTATCCATCCACTCTGGTGTCGGCCCACAGGGGCGACATCTCATTTATCGGCATCTGCTCCGCCTCCACATAAGTCTCCTCATCAAACATGTCGACACAGCCGTACCGACACACCACACACACACAAGGAATGCTCCAATGAGGACAGGACCCACAAAAGCCCTTTGGGGGGACAGAGTGAGAGTATGCCAGCACACACCAGAGCGCTATATAATGCAGGGACTAACTGAGTTATGTCCCCTATAGCTGCTTTTATATAATTTATACTGCGCCTAAATTTAGTGCCCCCCCTCTCTGTTTTAACCCTGTTCTGTTTAGTGTAGACTGCAGGGGAGAGCCAGGGAGCTTCCCTCCAACGGAGCTGTGAGGGAAAAATGGCGCCAGTGTGCTGAGGAGATAGGCTCCGCCCCTTTTTCGCTGACTTTTCTCCCGCATTTTTATGGAAACTGGCAGGGGTTAATATACATCCATATAGCCCTGGGGGTTATATGTGATGTATTTTTGCCAGCCAAGGTGTTTATATTGCTGCTCAGGGCGCCCCACCCCAGCGCCCTGCACCCTCAGTGACCGGAGTGTGTGGTGTGCATGAGGAGCAATGGCGCACAGCTGCAGTGCTGTGCGCTACCTTGGTGAAGACTGATGTCTTCTGCCGCCGTTTTTCCGGACCTCTTCTTGCTTCTGGCTCTGTAAGGGGGACGGCGGCGCGGCTCCGGGACCGAACACCAAGGACTGGGCCTGCGGTCGATCCCTCTGGAGCTAATGGTGTCCAGTAGCCTAAGAAGCCCAATCCGGCTGCAAGCAGGCGAGTTCGCTTCTTCTCCCCTTAGTCCCTCGCTGCAGTGAGCCTGTTGCCAGCAGGTCTCACGGAAAATAAAAAACCTAAATCTATACTTTCTTTCTAAGGGCTCAGGAGAGCCCCTAGTGTGCATCCAACCTTGGCCGGGCACAAGATCTAACTGAGGCTTGGAGGATGGTCATAGTGGGAGGAGCCAGTGCACACCAGGTAGTCATAAATCTTTCTAGAGTGCCCAGCCTCCTTCGGAGCCCGCTATTCCCCATGGTCCTTACGGAGTTCCCAGCATCCACTAGGACGTTAGAGAAATATATTTTTTTTTATTATTAATCAAAACAGCGCCCAATGTTTTAATTCTGCATATGTGTCTTGATGGATACTGCCAGAGGGTTCCGGTATGAAAGATAGATAGTGTCTAGTTAGACCAGGCCTGGCCAACCTGTGGCTCTCCAGCTGTTGTAAAACTACAAGTGCCATCATGCTTTGCCACAGTTTTGCTATTAAGGAATGCTAAAACCATGGCAGGGCATGCTGGGATGTGTAGTTTCACAACATCTGGAGAGCCACAGGTTGGCCAGGCCTGAGTTAGACAGTCAATAGATAGACACCATATGTTAGACAGACATTAGGTGGACAGGGTCAAAAGGTCGACATGAAAATGGTCGACATGAAAAAGGTAGACACCATGTTTTTTGCATTTTTGTGGTTTGTGTGGATAGTTTTGTCATCTGGGACCCCAAATTGTAGAAAGGCATCCCCTCGCTGCGTTCGCCACAAGGTTTATAACCAACTCTATGCCGACATGGATAGAGAAATTATGAAATAATCCAAAAACATGTTACATTAAAAAAAATTGTCTATCTTTTTTATGTCGACCATCTTCACGTCGACCTTTTGACCATGTCGACCTTTTGACCTGTCGACCCTGTCGACCTAATGTCTGTCTAATATATGGTGTCTAGCTATTGACTGTCTAACTAGACACTGTCTATCTATCAAACGGATAGGCTGCCAGAGAAGGCACATTGGAATTGCACGGAGATTCATGCACTGTTGATAGGCGTTCCTGGGCGGTGACTTGGGGTGGGGGTGGCTAATGGCGGCAGGCATGTAGGGGGTGTATCAGTGTCAGAAATTGTATCAAAAGATGCAGTTTCACTGGCACTGGTGGCCATGTTCCATTGGACATTCTATTTTCCGGCAACATGAGCCAAACCGCAAGTCAGTTTGGCCTTTCCAATCCACCACAAGTGCGGTAGGTATAAAATCACCAGAAAAAATGAGCATTGATAAATCTTCCCAAATCTCCAATGCGTCTTTATACTCACAGCGATGGATTAGCGTCTTAGCAGAATGACCATCGGATGCTAAAGTAAAAAATGCTTGTTGTCAGTGCCAGTCACTGGCTTTTTATGTATTTGCTTTAAATTGGTTTTATTAAAATACTACAATACTGGGTGTGTGTCTCCTGTATTTTAATATTTTTTTCACAGGCTGGAGTACAAGTACAGGTCCCAGATGTACGAGAAGTGCCATCATGCCTGGGCAGCCTTGCTGGGACCTGTAGTCCACCTGTAAAGAATAATGGGCCTAATTCAGATCTGATTGCAGCAGCAAATTTGTTAGCTAATGGGCAAAACCATGGGCCTGGGGGGTCATTCCGAGTTGATCGCACGCTGCAACTTTTTGTAGCCCGTGCGATCAACTAGACACCGCCTATGGGGGGGGGGGGGGGGAAGTGTATTTTTGCATAGCAAGGCTGCGATCGCTTGTGCAGCCCTGCTATGCAAAAAAAGATTTCTGTAGAACAAGACCAGGGTAAGAGTTACTTATCCTGTGCGATCAATCCAGCGATGCAGGTCCCGGAATTGACGTCAGACATCCGCCCTCCAAACGCCTCGACACGCCTGCGTTTGGACCTCCACGCCCAGAAAACGGTGAGTTGATTCCCGGTTCTGCCTTCCTGCTGTCAATCTTCTTGCAGTCGCCACTGCGACCGCTTTCTTCGTTAGCAGCATCACTGTCTGGCGGCAGCCGTTGCCTGCGCAGTTCCAACCCGATCGCACGGTTGCGAAGAAGCGCAGCGTGCAATCGTGTCGGAATGACCCCTTTATTTCAGAGTGGATCGCAGCACCAAATTTGTTAGCAGTTGGTCAAATCCATGTGCACTGTAGGGGGGCAGATATAACATTTGCAGAAAGAGTTAGATTTGGGTGGAATGTGTTCAAACTGAAATCTAAATTGCAGTCTAGTTGATCGCACGGGCTACAAAAAGTTGCAGCGTGCGATCAACTCGGAATGACCCCCCAGGCCCATGGTTTTGCCCATTAGCTAACAAATTTGCTGCTGCAGTCAGATCTGAATTAGGCCCAATGTTAAGTAACCATTTACTGACACTACCTTCACAAAGCCCAGCGGGTGTGAATAAGGCCAATGGCTTTCAGTTTTGGGACCACACGCTATGTGTACCCCTGCCATAGCGTCAGCTGTAAGACTGTAATGTGACAGTGGTATCTATCGGGTTGCAATAGATGGTAAAACCGATTCTTAGCAAATTTACCCCAGTCTCTAACATTGGGTGAAAGCATTATCCAGCATTTGGGGGGGAAAAAAAGTAGTAACAGTAACACCGTACGGCTCATGGCTGATTCAACGATATACTGTAGTGCGTACACACTGAACGTTATCGTTCAACGATAACTATCAGTGGTGTCACCGCCGGCATTACCGAACACACAGCTCAGCCCGACAGTGATGGGTTGAGCTGCATGTCAGCTCAATATTAGTGATCGCTGAACGGCGTGCGAGAGCGCGCATCATTCATCGGTCACCAATATTACCCCATACACACTGGACGATTTCAGTCTAAAGTTTATTTTTTAGGCTGAAATTGCCTAGTGTGTACCCCCGTAAGATTTCTAAACTAAATGTTTTCAGTCATTCTGGTCCATAAAATCACACACCAGCAGCATCCACTGCGCATGTGTAGCTGTAACCTGATAGGGTAGAAGATGCTAGATCCAAGTGGCCTAAGGGACCTTTTACGTCAGTGGGAGGAGCCACGACACAATTCCCAGCCCTTCTATCTTGGTAACCAGCCTTTGCAAACTGATAAAATCTGCTCGTAGCCTGTCAGTACACGCCAAACATACCAATATTCGTCCAGTGCTGAGGCTCTGCTGCTGCACACACACGTCCTCCTATATTACTGTGTCCTGCCCAGTGAGTCATTACAGTTGTGCGCGTTTTGTAAATTTGCTCTTCACTGAATAAAGTTATGCTGTACTGAATGTGACGCGCCATCATGGCGGCGCTCAGGGTGTCGGCTGCTATAGCAATGCCAGTCACATAGTCATCATGTCTGCCCCGGCAGATCGCGGCAAACCGGACTCTGTAGGCGAGCTCCGCGGGAAAAGCATGGGGGAACTGATGGAGATCCTGGAGAGACAGGAAAAGCTCCTGAATAATTCGTAAGATGAGCGTATAGCGTGTTATCCTGTGCGATGTCACCGTGTGCAAGCGCCTAGTGGACTGGCATTAGACTCGTCTTCATCTAGTTTTCTGCCTGGCTCATATTCCATCATATACTATACCCCTTACCTGATGTGTGTATATATACGGTACTGTAACGTTGGTTAATATACTCTGGAGTCACAGGACTGATAAGTCTTGGAGAGAGGTACCAGCCAATCAGCTCCTTACTGCCATGTTACAGGCTGTGGGGTAAATGTGTTATAGTGGCAAGGATCGCTACAGTATATCACAGGTTCTTAAACTCGGTCCTCAGGACCCCACACAGTTCATGTTTTCCAGGTCACCTGTGAATTTTAAAAATGTGACTATTGGTGAGAAACAGTGCACCTGCCAGGTGACCTGGAAAACGTGACCTGTGTGGAGTCCTGAGGACGGAGTTTGACAACCACTGCTCTATATCACTTCCTGCTTCGCCTCATTACTGAGGCGAAGCAGGAAGGGCCATCGGTCTCCCTGCCCGGCCGGTGCCTGCAACAGCCAGGAACAGCTCTGTTCCTTCTGTGGAGAAAGGGCATCGCCACCTGCAGCTGTCAGAACGATCAGCGATGCTGAC
Source organism: Pseudophryne corroboree (assembly GCF_028390025.1). NCBI lineage: Eukaryota > Metazoa > Chordata > Amphibia > Anura > Myobatrachidae > Pseudophryne > Pseudophryne corroboree. The sequence goes on from NW_026969658.1 coordinate 5,719, forward strand.
CATTCATACATTGCCCCATGCACAACGGCATGCTATCTTTTAGATAGAAGCAACAATATGGACAGTGGCACCTGTCACTGAGCCGGCACAGCAACTGTCATACATGGGAGAGAAGCAGTATCAGTGCACCTAACATGCGCTGATATTGCTTGTGCCCCATAACAACATATAATACATTTAGCCCTGTGTTTGAAAAATGACGAGCTTATTTGCTGAAACATTATCTGCGGCCACTTTATCTCTCTCCAAGGCATAGTACAAAGCCCCCATTTTTTGTTTATTACAAATAATAATAGAAGTCACTAAGGGGGATTTATCAAAGTTTGGAGAGAGATAAAGTACCAGCTGATCAGCTCCTGTTATGTTACAGGCTGTGTTTGAAAAGTGACGGGAGCTGATTGGTTACTTTATCTCACTCTCTATTTTATCTCTCTTCAAGCTTTGATAAATCTCCTCCCCCTAAGAGATTCTGTGGAGATCGTAAACCACCAGGCTATGTGCTGAGTGCCTATCCCCAGGACTCAGAAATCAGTTATGACATTCTAATATCTATAATAATTTATAGGGGGGAGCTCCTATCCCTAAAGCTGGGTATACACTAGGCGATCTGTATCCGGCTGACATATCGGATCCTGGGTACACACAAGAACGATGTACTGTATGAAGAACCTAGCGACCTATTGTTTTGTCCTTCATTTACATAGAACTAGAAGGTCGCTAGCCTTATCGGTTGGGCGTGCTCCAGGGCCAATCGGGCGACGTCGCTAGCAACAGCGGGTACCCGCATATTGGCCATAAACACTGAGCGATATGCCCAATATGTCATTCCAATTAGGCTGGAAACAACATATCCGGTCAATATCGCTCCATTGTGTGCCCAGCTTTACAAATACTGTAGTGATTTAATAAAATTACTGGTTTCAAGTTCAGAACATTGTGCTCCCTGGGAAGGTAGTCATGTGACCTCAAACAGATACAGAATTTCATAAGAAAAACAATGGTGGTGTTCATTTTTACTTTATTCATTCTCGAGTTTTAACATAAAGTACCTGCAAAAGATAACTCAGTTAAAACTTGAGAATTAATAAAGATAAGTTAAAATGAAGAACACCATTAATTTTTTTTAATGAAATTCTGCATCTGTTTGATATGTCATATGACTACCTTCTCAATTAAAAAAAATTGAGTTGCACCCAAGATGGCCAACTTCAAGATGCCCGCCATACAAGTTACATACTCTAAAAAGTTTCCCCCCACTCCCATATCATATTTGTAGACACAGTATTAATTTCTCTGACGTCCTAAGTGGATGCTGGGGACTCCGTAAGGACCATGGGGAATAGCGGCTCCGCAGGAGACGGGGCACAAAAGTAAAAGCTTTAGGATCAGGTGGTGTGCACTGGCTCCTCCCCCTATGACCCTCCTCCAAGCCTCAGTTAGGTTTTTGTGCCCGGCCGAGAAGGGTGCAATCTAGGTGGCTCTCCTAAAGAGCTGCTTAGAGTAAAAGTTTTGTTAGGTTTTTTATTTTCAGTGAGTCCTGCTGGCAACAGGCTCACTGCAACGCGGGACTTAGGGGAGAAGAAGTGAACTCACCTGCGTGCAGGATGGATTGGCTTCTTAGGCTACTGGACACTAGCTCCAGAGGGACGATCACAGGTACATCCTGGATGGGTCACCGGAGCCGCGCCGCCGACCCCCTTGCAGATGCTGAAGAGAGAAGAGGTCCAGAAATCGGCGGCTGAAGACTTCCCAGTCTTCTTAAGGTAGCGCACAGCACGGCAGCTGTGCGCCATTGCTCTCAGCACACTTCACACCAACGGTCACTGAGGGTGCAGGGCGCTGGGGGGGGCGCCCTGGGCAGCAATGAAAGTACCTATGCTGGCTAAAAATACATCACATATAGCCCCTGAGGCTATATGGATGTATTTAACCCCTGCCAGGTTGTCAGAAAAACCGGGAGAAGAGCCCGCCGGAAAGTGGGCGGGGCCTATTCTCCTCAGCACACAGCGCCATTTTCCTACACAGCTCCGCTGCTAGGAAGGCTCCCAGGCTCTCCCCTGCACTGCACTACAGAAACAGGGTTAAAACAGAGAGGGGGGGCATTTTGTGTGGCGATATTATAATATATTAAGATGCTATAAGGGAAAACACTTATTATAAGGTTGTCCCTGTATAATTATAGCGTTTTGGTGTGTGCTGGCAAACTCTCCCTCTGTCTCCCCAAAGGGCTAGTGGCGTCCTGTCCTCTATCAGAGCATTCCCTGTGTGTGTGCTGTGTGTCGGTACGTGTGTGTCGACATGTATGAGGACGATGTTGGTGTGGAGGCGGAGAAATTGCCTGTAATGGTGATGTCACCCCCTAGGGAGTCGACACCGGAATGGATGGCTTATTTATGGAATTACGTGATAATGTCAACACGCTGCAAGGTCGGTTGACGACATGAGACGGCCGGCAAACCAATTAGTACCTGTCCAGGCGTCTCAAACACCGTCAGGGGCTTTAAAACGGCCATTACCTCAGTCGGTCGACACAGACACAGACACGGACACTGACTCCAGTGTCGACGGTGAAAAAACAGACGTATTTTCCAGTAGGGCCACACGTTACATGATAAGGGCAATGAAGGAGGTGTTACATATTTCTGATACTACAAGTACCACAAAAAAGGGTATTATGTGGGGTGTGAAAAAACTACCTGTAGTTTTTCCTGAATCAGATGAATTAAAAATTGCTAATATCTAAGAAATTATTGGCGTTATACCCTTTCCCGCCAGAAGTTAGGGCGCGTTGGGAAAACACCCCCTAGGGTGGATAAGGCATTCACACGCTTATCAAAACAAGTGGCGTTACCGTCTCCAGATACGGCCGCCCTCAAGGAACCAGCTGATAGGAGGCTGGAAAATATCCTAAAAAGTATATACACACATACTGGTGTTATACTGCGACCAGCGATCGCCTCAGCCTGGATGTGCAGTGCTGGGGTGGCTTGGTCGGTTTCCCTGACTGAAAATATTGATACCCTTGACAGGGACAGTATTTTATTGACTATAGAGCATTTAAAGGATGCATTTCTATATATGCGAGATGCACAGAGGGATATTTGCACTCTGGCATCAAGAGTAAGTGCGATGTCCATTTCTGCCAGAAGATGTTTATGGACACGACAGTGGTCAGGTGATGCGGATTCCAAACGGCACATGGAAGTATTGCCGTATAAAGGGGAGGAGTTATTTGGGGTAGGTCTATCGGACCTGGTGGCCACGGCAACAGCTGGAAAATCCACCTTTTTACCCCAAGTCACCTCTCAGCAGAAAAAGACACCGTCTTTTCAGCCTCAGTCCTTTCGTCCCCATAAGGGCAAGCGGGCAAAAGGCCAGTCATATCTGCCCAGGGGTAGAGGAAAGGAAAAAAGACTGCAGCAGGCAGCCCCTTCCCAGGAACAGAAGCCCTCCACCGCTTCTGCCAAGTCCTCAGCATGACGCTGGGGCCTTACAAGCGGACTCGGGTGCGGTGGGGGGTCGTCTCAAGAGTTTCAGCGCGCAGTGGGCTCACTCGCAAGTGGACCCCTGGATCCTACAGGTAGTATCTCAGGGGTACAGATTGGAATTCGAGACGTCGCCTCCTCGCAGGTTCCTGAAGTCTGCTTTACCAACGTCTCCCTCCGACAGGGAGGCAGTATTGGAAGCAATTCACCAGCAGGTGATAATCAAAGTACCCCTCCTACAACAAGGAAAGGGGTATTATTCCACACTATTTGTGGTACCGAAGCCAGACGGCTCGGTGAGACCTATTCTAAATCTGAAATCTTTGAACACTTACATACAAAGGTTCAAATCAAGATGGAGTCACTCAGAGCAGTGATAGCGAACCTGGAAGAGGGGACTATATGGTGTCCTTGGACATCAAGGATGCTTACCTCCATGTCTCAATTTGCCCTTCTCACCAAGGGTACCTCAGGTTCGTGGTACTGAACTGTCACTATCAGTTCAGACGCTGCCGTTTGGATTGTCCACGGCACCCCGGGTCTTTACCAAGGTAAGGGCCGAAATGATGATTCTTCTTCGAAGAAAAGACGTCTTAATTATCCCTTACTTGGGCGATCTCCTGATAAGGGCAAAGTCCAGGGAACAGTTGGAGGTCGGAGTAGCAGTACTGCTACAACAGCACGGGTGGATTCTAAATATTCCAAAATCGCAGCTGATCCCGACGACACGTCTGCTGTTCCTAGGGATGATTCTGGACACAGTCCAGAAAAAGGTGTTTCTCCCGGAGGAGAAAGCCAGGGAGTTATCCGAGCTAGTCAGGAACCTCCTAAAACCAGGAAAAGTGTCAGTGCATCATTGCACAAGGGTCCTGGGAAAAATGGTGGCTTCTTACGAAGCGATTCCATTGGGCAGATTTCACGCAAGAACTTTTCAGTGGGATCTGCTGGAAAAATGGTCCGGATCGCATCTTCAGATGCATCAGCGGATAACCCTGTCTCCAAGGACAAGGGTGTCTCTTCTGTGGTGGCTGCAGAGTGCTCATCTACTAGAGGGCCGCAGATTCGGCATTCAGGACTGGGTCCTGGTGACCACGGATGCCAGCCTGAGAGGCTGGGGAGCAGTCACACAGGGAAAAAATTTCCAGGGAGTGTGGTCAAGTCTGGAGACTTCTCTCCACATAAATATACTGGAGCTAAGGGCAATTTACAATGCTCTAAGCTTAGCAAGACCTCTGCTTCAAGGTCAGCCGGTATTGATCCAGTCGGACAACATCACGGCAGTCGCCCACGTAAACAGACAGGGCGGCACAAGAAGCAGGAGGGCAATGGCAGAAACTGCAAGGATTCTTCGCTGGGCGGAAAATCATGTGATAGCAGTGTTCATTCCGGGAGTGGACAACTGGGAAGCAGACTTCCTCAGCAGGCACGACCTCCACCCGGGAGAGTGGGGACTTCATCTGGAAGTCTTCCACATGATTGTGAACCGTTGGGAAAGACCAAAGGTGGACATGATGGCGTCCCGCCTGAACAAAAAACTGGACAGGTATTGCGCCAGGTCAAGAGACCCTCAGGCAATAGCTGTGGACGTTCTGGTAACACCGTGGGTGTACCAGTCGGTGTATGTGTTCCCTCCTCTGCTTCTCATACCCAAGGTACTGAGAATTATAAGACGTAGAGGAGTAAGAACTATACTCGTGGCTCCGGATTGGCCAAGAAGGACTTGGTACCCGGAACTTCAAGAGATGCTCACAGAGGACCCATGGCCTCTGCCGCTAAGAAGGGACTTGCTTCAGCAAGTACCATGTCTGTTCCAAGACTTACCGCGGCTGCGTTTGACGGCATGGCGGTTGAACGCCGGATCCTAAGGGAAAAAGGCATTCCGGAAGAGGTCATCCCTACCCTGGTCAAAGCCAGGAAGGAGGTGACCGCACAACATTATCACCACAGGTGGCGAAAATATGTTGCGTGGTGTGAGGCCAGGAAGGCCCCCACGAAGAAATTTCAACTCGGTCGATTCCTGCATTTCCTGCAAACAGGAGTGTCTATGGGCCTAAAATTGGGGTCCATTAAGGTTCAAATTTCGGCCCTGTCGTTTTTCTTCCAGAAAGAATTGGCTTCAGTTCCTGAAGTCCAGACGTTTGTCAAGGGAGTACTGCATATACAACCCCCTTTTGTGCCTCCAGTGGCACCGTGGGATCTCAACGTAGTTCTGGGATTCCTCAAATCACATTGGTTTGAACCGCTCAAATCTGTGGATTTGAAATATCTCACATGGAAAGTGACCATGCGGTTGGCCCTGGCCTCGACCAGGCGAGTGTCAGAATTGGCGGCTTTGTCTCACAAAAGCCCATATCTCTTTTTCCATTCGGACAGGGCAGAACTGCGGACTCGTCCCCAGTTTTTCCCTAAGGTGGTGTCAGCGTTTCACCTGAACCAACCTATTGTGGTACCTGCGGCTAATAGGGACTTGGAGGACTCCAAGTTGCTAGATGTTGTCAGGGCCCTGAAAATATATGTTTCCAGGACGGCTGGAGTCAGGAAAACTGACTCGCTGTTTATCCTGTATGCACCCAACAAACTGGGTGCTCCTGCTTCTAAGCAGACGATTGCTCGTTGGATTTGTAGTACAATTCAGCTTGCACATTCTGTGGCAGGCCTGCCACAGCCAAAATCTGTAAATGCCCATTCCACAAGGAAGGTGGGCTCATCTTGGGCGACTGCCCAAGGGGTCTCGGCTTTACAACTTTGCCGAGCTGCTACTTGGTCAGGGGCAAACACGTTTGCAAAATTCTACAAATTTGATACCCTGGCTGAGGAGGACCTGGAGTTCTCTCATTCGGTGTTGCAGAGTCATCCGCACTCTCCCGCCCGTTTGGGAGCTTTGGTATAATCCCCATGGTCCTTACGGAGTCCCCAGCATCCACTTAGGACGTCAGAGAAAATAAGAATTTACTTACCGATAATTCTATTTCTCGTAGTCCGTAGTGGATGCTGGGCGCCCATCCCAAGTGCGGATTGTCTGCAATACTTGTACATAGTTATTGTTACAAAAATCGGGTTATTATTGTTGTGAGCCATCTTTTCAGAGGCTCCGCTGTTATCATGCTGTTAACTGGGTTCAGATCACAGGTTGTACAGTGTGATCGGTGTGGCTGGTATGAGTCTTACCCGGGATTCAAGATCCTTCCTTATTGTGTACGCTCGTCCGGGCACAGTATCCTAACTGAGGCTTGGAGGAGGGTCATAGGGGGAGGAGCCAGTGCACACCACCTGATCCTAAAGCTTTTACTTTTGTGCCCTGTCTCCTGCGGAGCCGCTATTCCCCATGGTCCTTACGGAGTCCCCAGCATCCACTACGGACTACGAGAAATAGAATTATCGGTAAGTAAATTCTTATTATTTCTTTACTCAGTTCCTTTTTCTAAAGGTGTTTCCACACGTAAGGACCACCCTGTATATTTCTTCTTCCTCAACTAGGGGACAGGAGCGACCTTGGGGCATGGGAATAACCTTGGGGGTATAGCCTGGAGAGGAGAGCATGGGCATCAAACAGTTAATTTTAATTACCGAGCAGCCTAGCGATCCCTCTTCCTTCCCCGGCCATGGTAACTGCTCATTCCATCAAATTGGTGGCAGCCTCTTGGGCAGCTCAACGTGGCACTGCCATATGGTCTTCTGCCCATACATTCGTACATTTCTGTGCCTTTGATACATTCGCCTGGAAATGCAGCCTTTGAGTGACAGGTTCTTAGAACGGCTCAGGAGCGTCCCCTCAAGGTCCCAAGGTCATTCCTGTGTCTTAGTTAAATCCTTGTCTTCGACTCCATAGGGGACACAGAACACCCACCCTGACGCACCTGGCTTGCTGGGTTTGTTTCTGTGATACCGGTTTCTAGGCAACTAGCATCTGTGTATGTATTCCTGAGTGTCTGCCAGTCTTCCTTCTCCCTCTCCTTGCTTCTTGCCATGGGCTTGTTAACTGACCTGGCTGACCATAGGCTGGGAGTGGTGTATAAAGGAGAGGGAGCCCTGGGCTGCTGTGTAATTTAAAATTAACTGTTTGGTGCCCAGGCTTTCCTCTCTAGGCTATACCACAAGGTCATTCCTGTGTTCCCCTTATACAGTCGAAGAAAAGGGTTTAACAAGGTAAGACCATAAATCCTACTTTTATTTATGGAGAGAATACATATATTTACTTCACTTTACTTTATTTATAAATACACTTGCACAGTCATTTGCACTTCTGAATGTATTTTTCTTTTTCAATAGAAAATTTATTGCCAAGTTGCCAGACCGAGGAAGAAAAATTTTAGAGTACCGCGAAAAACTGAGACTTGCCATTGCTGAGCAGAAGAGACTGAAAAAAACAAAAGATCTCCTTTCGTCAATTGCTTTAGAATTTCAAGAAAAGCAGTTTAATACAAAAGAGAACAGCCAAATTACATCAGTGCCTCAGTGTAAGGCACCTCCAGTTTTAACCCTGCTCACTGAAAGCTTGAGCAGTGGTGCAAACACCACTGAACCAAAACATACACCTAATCTGGAAATAACACGTTCTTCCATTCCTGTCAGTGCAATTCAAGAGACTCCCAAACATGGCTCTAATTCAGCTGAGAATACAGTAAATGCTTTGGTAAATGACTTAAAGATGATTAATGTTAAAGACAGTGAGAAAGACACATCAGGGACTTCTGATAATTGGAAAAAAAACAGTTCCAGCCTGGTTGGCTCTGCATTGCCGAAATCCCGTTACATTGACGTTATTGAGAGAAGGGCGAAGGACCCAGTTCATAAAAATGAAAAATTCAGGACTAACAGGTATACATCTAAATTAAAATACATAAGTGTTGTACAATATTAGTGTGTGTTACAGATTTATGACTACAGGTTGAGTATCCCATATCCAAATATCCGAAATACGGAATATTCCGAAATACGGACTTTTTAGAGTGAGATAGTGAAACTTTTGTTTTCTGATGACTCAATGTACACAAACTTTGTTTAATACACACAGTTATTAAAAATATTGTATTAAATGACCTTCAGACTGTGTATATAAGGTGTATATGAAACATAAATGGATTGTGTGAATGTAAACACACTTTGTTTAATGCACAAAGTTATAAAAAATATTGGCTAAAATTACCTTCAGGCTGTGTGTCTAAGGTGTATATGTTACATAAATGTATTCTGTGCTTAGATTTAGGTCCCATCGCCATGATATCTCATTATGGTATACAATTATTCCAAAATACGGAAAAATCCGATATCCAAAATACCTCTGGTCCCAAGCATTTTGGATAAAGGATACTCAACCTGTATAAGTATAGCATTGAAAATTTAACCTAAATCATTACTATTATGGAAAGAAGAGCTGCTGATTCCATCAATACACATAAATTGCTGATAGCTAGTCATTTTTTTCTGTAGACTACCTGCATCATGGTCCCAAACTACTTTCTCACTGCCAAACCTCAGGGTAACTGTCTTGTATGCTCCAAGGGCCTGTTCTTGGACCTCTTCTCTTTCCCTCTGCACCGCCTCCCTATGTAATTTTATCAGTTCCGCAGCCCTCTAATACTATCTCTATACAATGCATCTACCTCTCCAAACTAAACCGCTCCCTCCATCCTCTCTTATGCATCTATCAGCCTTTTTGCCATCCCCACCAGGATGTCACAGCACTTCCCGGATCTTTACATAGCCACACTCATTGGTCTTCCTCCTTCCAAGGTCACCCCACCTCCCCCTCTCATTCTCTCTGTTGATAAAATCACACTCCCATATCTGCTGCTTCACCCAGGATGCCATCAAAACTCTTATCCATGCACTCATCTCTTGTCTTGATTACTGTAATCTTATCTTTTCTCTTACGTCCTAGAGGATGCTGGGGACTCCAAAAGGACCATGGGGTATAGACAGGATCCGCAGGATACATGGGCACTTTAAGACTTTAAATGTGTGTGGACTGGCTCCTCCCTCTATGCCCCTCCTCCAGACCTCAGTTAGATTCTGTGCCCAGAGAGACTGGACACACACCAGGGGAGCTCTCCTGAGTTTCTCTGAAAAATACTTTATTTAGGTTTATTATTTTCAGGGAGCACTGCTGGCAACAGGCTCCCTGCTTCGTGGGACTGAGGGGAGAGAAGCAGACTTACTACTGTGAGTTAAAGGCTCTGCTTCTTAGGCTACTGGACACCATTAGCTCCAGAGGGTCTGATCACTTGGTATAGCCTAGCTGCTCGTTCCCGGAGCCGCGCCGGGTGAGTAACCGAAGTACATAAGACTTCACTAAAGACGGCAGAAGACTTCAGTCTCAGAGGTACCGCGCAGCGGTCGCGCTGCGCGCCATTGCTCCCACACACAAGCGGCACTACATGGGTGCAGGGCGCAGGGGGGGCGCCCTGTGCAGGGATAATACCTCAAGATCAGCCTAGCAAAAGTAATATACAGTGCATAGGCACTGTATACAGACCCCCGCCAGTATAAAAAAATAGCGGGACATAAGCGCGCCATTAAGGGGGCGGGGCTTGGTCCTCCCAGCTCTAATCAGCGCCATTTTCTTTCCACAGTGAGCTGCAGAGACGCTGGTCCTGGCCTCCTACACTTCTGTCACAAGTAACAGGGTGCTAAACGGGTGGGGGCACAGCAAATTTGGTGTTAATTATTATTTATAAAAAGCGCTGACAGGTCTGGGGCATTATATATACTTTCAGTCCGGGATAGGCGCTGGGTGTGAGCTGGCAAACTCCCTCTGTTTTTCTCTAATAGGCCTTATTGTGGATCTGTCCCCTATAGCCCAGTGTGATAGTGGTGTCGGTATGAGAGTGTCGACATGTCTGAGGCTGAAGGCTCTTCCCAGGAGGAGGCTGGAGTGGGGACAGAACAGTGTGGGGGAGTGACCCTGTCGGCACCGCCGACTGCTGATTGGGTAAATATGTTGAGTGCCTTGAATGCAAATGTGGCTTTATTAAATAAGAGATTGGATAAATCTGAGGCTCAGAACCAAACATGGAGACAATCCATGGAAGATGCTTTTTTCCCAAACGCGGACTCCCTCAGGGTCACAGAAACGGCCGTTTACCCAAATAGCAGACACAGATACCGACACGGATTCGGATTTCAGTGTCGACTATGGTGATGCCAGGTTGAATCCTAAACTGGCTAAGAGCATTCAGTACATGATTGTGGCAATAAAAGAAGTGTTACATATCACGGAAGACCCTGCTGTTCCTGAGACAAAGGTCTGTATGTTTAAAGGAAAGAAACCTGTGGTAACGTTTCCTCCCTCTCATGAACTGAACACACTTTTTTGAAAAGGCTTGGGAAATTCCTGACAAAAAGTTGCTGATTCCCAAGAGAATTATTATGGCATACCCGTTCCCCTCTGAGGATAGGAAAAAGTGGGAGTCACACCCCAATGTGGACAAGGCTCTAGCACGGCTGTCCAAGAAGGTGGCGCTTCCGTCCCCTGACATGGCGGCCCCAAAGGATCCTGCGGATCATAAGCAGAAAACTACTTTGAAATCTATTTTCTCTAACGTCCTAGTGGATGCTGGGAACTCCGTAAGGACCATGGGGAATAGCGGGCTCCGAAGGAGGCTGGGCACTCTAGAAAGATCTTAGACTACCTGGTGTGCACTGGCTCCTCCCACTATGACCCTCCTCCAAGCCTCAGTTAGATTTCGTGCCCGGCCGAGGTTGGATGCACACTAGGGGCTCTCCTGAGCTCTTAGAAAGTTATAGTCTTAGAATTTGTTTTTTTCAGTGAGACCTGCTGGCAACAGGCTCACTGCAGCGAGGGACTAAGGGGAGAAGAAGCGAACTCGCCTGCTTGCAGCCGGATTGGGCTTCTTAGGCTACTGGACACCATTAGCTCCAGAGGGATCGACCGCAGGCCCAGCCTTGATGTTCGGTCCCGGAGCCGCGCCGCCGTCCCCCTTACAGAGCCAGAAGCAGGAAGATGGTCCGGAAAATCGGCGGCATGAAGACATCCTGTCTTCACCAAGGTAGCGCACAGCACTGCAGCTGTGCGCCATTGCTCCTCATACACACTTCACACTCCGGTCACTGAGGGTGCAGGGCGCTGGGGGGGGGCGCCCTGAGGCTGCAATAAAAACACCTTGGCTGGCTAAAATACCTCAATATATAGCCCCTGGGGCTATATATGAGGTAAATACCCCTGCCAGAATCCCAAAATAAGCGGGAGAATAGGCCGCGAAAAAGGGGCAGAGCCTATCTCCTCAGCACACTGGCGCCATTTTTCCCTCACAGCTCGGCTGGAAGGAAGCTCCCTGGCTCTTCCCTGCATTTCTACAGTACAGTAAGAGGGAAAAGAGAGGGGGGGGCACAAAATTGGCACTGTATACAGTATAAGCAGCTATTAGGGACATAACTCAGTTAGTCCCTGTATATATATAGCGCTCTGGTGTGTGCTGGCATACTCTTACTCTGTCCCCCCAAAGGGCTTTTGTGGGTCCTGTCCTCTATTTGAGCATTCCCTGTGTGTGTGGAGTGTGTCGGTACGGCTGTGTCGACATGTTTGAGGAGGATAATGATGTGGAGGGGGAGCAGATGCCTTTAGCAGAGATGTCACCCCCTGCGGGGCAGACACCTGAGTGGATGGTATTATGGCAAGAAATGAGTGCACGTATAGACTCCTTACATAAAAAATTTGACGACATGCCGACTGTGGGACAGCCGAGTCTTCAGCTCGTGCCTGTCCAAGGGTCTCAAAAGTCATCAGGGGCTCTAAAACGCCCGTTATCTCAGGTGGCACAAGTAGATGTCGACACGGATACTGACGCCAGTGTCGACGACGATGAGTCAAATTTAATGCCCGTTAAGGCCATTCGCTGCATGATTGAGGCAATGAAAGAGGTGTTAAATATTTCTGATTTACATCCAGGTACCACAAAAAAGGGTATTATGTTTGGGGAGAAAAAACTACCTGTAGTTTTTCCCCCGTCAGATGAATTAAATGAAGTGTGTGAAGAAGCGTGGGCTTCCCCTGATAAGAAATTGGTGATTCCTAAGAAATTACTAATGGCGTTCCCTTTCCCGCCAGAGGATAGGTTACGTTGGGAAACACCCCCGAGGGTGGATAAAGCGCTCACACGTTTGTCAAAAAAGGTGGCACTACCGTCCCAGGATACGGCCGCCCTTAAGGAACCTGCTGATAGAAGGCAGGAGGCGATCCTGAAGTCTGTATATACACACTCAGGCATTATACTCAGACCAGCAATTGCGTCAGCTTGGATGTGCAGTGCTGCCGCTGCATGGTCAGATAACCTGTCAGAAAATATTGACACACTAGACAGAGACACGATCCTGTTAACAATTGACCATATAAAAGACTCAGTCTTATACATGAGAGATGCACAGAGGGAAATCTGCCGGCTGGCATCTAAAGTAAGTGCACTATCTATCTCTGCTAGGAGATGCTTATGGACTCGCCAGTGGACTGGAGATGCAGATTCCAAAAGGCACATGGAAGTTTTGCCTTATAAAGGGGAGGAATTATTTGGGGATGGTCTCTCCGACCTAGTTTCCACAGCAATGTCTGGGAAGTCAGCATTTTTACCCCATGTCCCCTCACAGCCTAAGAAGGCGCCATTTTATCAGGTTCAGTCCTTTCGATCCCAGAAAAATAAGCGGGGAAAAGGAGGGTCTTTTCTGTCAAGAGGCAGAGGCAGGGGAAAAAGGCTGCAGCAAACAGCAGGTTCCCAGGAACAAAAGTCCTCCCCCGCTTCCTCTTCCAAGTCCGCCGCATGACGGTGGGGCTTCACAAGCGGAGCCAGGTACGGTGGGGGCCCGCCTCAGGAATTTCAGCGATCAGTGGGTTCGCTCACAGGTGGATCCCTGGATCCTTCAAATAGTATCTCAGGGATACAGGCTGGAATTCGAGGCGATTCCACCCCGCCGTTTCCTAAAATCCGCTTTGCCGATTGCTCCCTCAGACAGGGAGGCAGTGCTAGCGGCAATTCACAAGCTGTATTCCCAGCAGGTGATAATCAAGGTACCCCTACTTCAACAAGGCCGGGGTTACTATTCCACACTATTTGTGGTACCGAAACCGGACGGTTCGGTGAGACCCATTCTAAATTTGAAGTCCTTGAACACATACATAAAAAAAATTCAAGTTCAAGATGGAATCGCTCAGGGCGGTTATTGCAAGCCTGGACGAGGGGGATTACATGGTATCCCTGGACATCAAGGATGCTTACCTGCATGTCCCCATTTACAATTCTCACCAGGAGTACCTCAGATTTGTGGTACAGGATTGCCATTACCAATTCCAGACGCTGCCGTTTGGACTCTCCACGGCACCGAGGGTATTTACCAAGGTTATGGCGGAAATGATGATACTCCTTCGAAAAAAGGGAGTTTTAATTATCCCATACTTGGACGATCTCCTAATAAAGGCACGATCCAAGGAACAGTTGTTAGTGGAAGTAGCACTATCTCAGGAAGTGCTGAGCCAGCACGGTTGGATTCTGAATATCCCAAAGTCACAGCTGGTCCCCACGACACGTCTAATGTTCCTGGGAATGATTCTGGACACGGCCCAGAAAAAAGTGTTTCTCCCGGAGGAGAAAGCCAGGGAGTTGTCTTCTCTAGTCAGAGACCTCCTAAAACCAAAACAGGTATCGGTGCATCACTGCACGCGGGTCCTGGGAAAGATGGTAGCTTCTTACGAAGCAATTCCATTCGGCAGGTTCCATGCCAGAATCTTTCAGTGGAACCTGTTGGACAAGTGGTCCGGATCGCATCTTCAGATGCATCGTTTAATAACCCTGTCTCCACGAACCAGGGTGTCTCTTCTGTGGTGGCTGAACAGTGCTCATCTTCTGGAGGGCCGCAGATTCGTCATACAGGACTGGGTCCTGGTGACCCCGGATGCCAGCCTACGGGGCTGGGGGGCAGTCACAAAGGGAAGAAATTTCCAGGGACTATGGTCAAGTCAGGAGACTGCCCTTCACATAAATATTCTGGAACTAAGGGCCATTTACAATGCCCTAAGTCAAGCAAAATCCCTGCTCCTACACCAGCCGGTGCTGATCCAGTCAGACAACATCACGGCAGTCGCCCATGTGAATCGACAGGGCGGCACAAGAAGCAGGACGGCGATGGCAGAAGCCACAAAAATTCTCCGATGGGCGGAGAATCATGTACTAGCACTGTCAGCAGTGTTCATCCCGGGAGTGGACAACTGGGAAGCAGACTTTCTCAGCAGGCACGACCTCCACCCGGGAGAGTGGGGACTTCATCCAGAAGTCTTCCAAATGATTGTAAATCAATGGGGTCGTCCACAGGTGGACATGATGGCATCCCGCATAAACAAAAAACTAGAGAAGTATTGCGCCAGGTCAAGAGACCCTCAGGCGATAGCGGTGGACGCCCTAGTGACACCGTGGGTGTACCGGTCAGTGTATGTGTTCCCTCCTCTACCTCTCATACCAAAGGTACTGAGAATAATAAGAAAGCGAGGAGTAAACACAATTCTCGTGGTTCCGGATTGGCCAAGAAGAGCGTGGTACCCGGAACTTCAAGAGATGATCTCAGAGGACCCTTGGTCCCTGCCGCTCAGACAGGACCTGCTACAGCAGGGCCCCTGTCTGTTCCAAGACTTACCGCGGCTGCGTTTGACGGCATGGCGGTTGAACGCCGGATCCTGAAGGAAAAGGGCATTCCGGAGGAAGTCATTCCTACGCTTATTAAAGCCAGGAAAGATGTTACGGCAAAACATTATCACCGCATATGGCGGAAATATGTTGCATGGTGCGAGGCCAAAAAGGCCCCAACAGAGGAATTTCAACTAGGTCGATTTCTGCATTTCCTGCAAGCAGGAGTGAATATGGGCCTAAAACTAGGCTTCATTAAAGTACAGATCTCGGCTCTGTCGATTTTCTTTCAAATGGAACTAGCTTCAGTACCTGAAGTTCAGACGTTTGTGAAAGGAGTGCTGCATATTCAGCCCCCATTTGTGCCTCCTGTGGCACCGTGGGATCTCAACATGATGTTGAATTTCTTGAAATCACATTGGTTTGAGCCACTAAAAACCGTGGATCTGAAATATCTCACGTGGAAAGTGGTCATGTTATTGGCCCTGGCATCAGCCAGGCGAGTGTCAGAATTGGCGGCTTTATCATGTAAAAGCCCTTATCTGGTTTTTCATATGGATAGGGCAGAATTGAGGACTCGTCCCCAGTTTCTCCCTAAGGTGGTGTCAGCGTTTCACCTGAACCAGCCTATTGTGGTGCCTGCGGCTACTAAGGATTTGGAGGACTCCAAGTTGCTAGACGTTGTCAGGGCCCTGAAAATATATGTTTCCAGGACGGCTGGAGTCAGAAAATCTGACTCGCTGTTTATCCTATATGCACCCAACAAGCTGGGTGCTCCTGCTTCTAAGCAGACTATTGCTCGTTGGATTTGTAGTACAATTCAGCTTGCACATACTGTGGCAGGCCTGCCACAGCCTAAATCTGTCAATGCCCATTCCACAAGGAAGGTGGGCTCATCTTGGGCGGCTGCCCGAGGGGTCTCGGCTTTACAACTTTGCCGAGCAGCTACTTGGTCAGGGGCAAACACGTTTGCAAAATTCTATAAATTTGATACCCTGGCTGAGGAGGACCTGGAGTTCTCTCATTCGGTGCTGCAGAGTCATCCGCACTCTCCCGCCCGTTTGGGAGCTTTGGTATAATCCCCATGGTCCTTACGGAGTTCCCAGCATCCACTAGGACGTTAGAGAAAATAAGAATTTACTTACCGGTAATTCTCTTTCTCGTAGTCCGTAGTGGATGCTGGGCGCCCATCCCAAGTGCGGTCTATCTGCAATACTTGTACATAGTTATTGTTAACTAAATCGGGTTATTGTTGAGCCATCTGTTGAGAGGCTCTATCGTTTCATGCTGTTAACTGTGTTTTCATATCACGAGTTGTTCGGTGTGATTGGTGTGGCTGGTATGAGTCTTACCCGGGATTCAAAATCCTTCCTTATTGTGTACGCTCGTCCGGGCACAGTACCTAACTGAGGCTTGGAGGAGGGTCATAGTGGGAGGAGCCAGTGCACACCAGGTAGTCTAAGATCTTTCTAGAGTGCCCAGCCTCCTTCGGAGCCCGCTATTCCCCATGGTCCTTACGGAGTTCCCAGCATCCACTACGGACTACGAGAAAGAGAATTACCGGTAAGTAAATTCTTATTTATGCCACTACGGGTACACTGCTCAGACCTGCCGTGGTATCGGCATGGGTGAGTAGTGCAATTGAAAAGTGGGCAGATAACTTATCATCTGACTTGCACACCCTGGATAGGGATAGCGTTCTTTTGACACTGGGTCATATCAGGGACGCTGCAGTCTACCTAAGGGAGGCTGCGAGAGATATTGGCCTCTTGGGATCAAGGGCCAATGCCATGGCAATCTCAGCTAGGAGAGCATTATGGACTCATCAATGGAATGGTGATGTTGACTCTAAGAGGGCTATGGAGGCTCTGCCGTATGAAGGTGGTGTTTTGTTTGGGGAGGGCCTCGCGGACCTGGTATCTACAGCTACCGCGGGTAAGTCATCTTTTCTACCGTATGTCCCTGCACAACAAAAGAAAATGCCTCTTTTTCAGATGCAGTCCTTTCGATCTAATAAATTCAAAAAAGGACGAGGGTCCTCAGTGATCGCAAAACGCGCTATGGCGCGTTTTTTACCCGTTTTTTAAGACATGGGACTCCAGTTTACAAAGTGGGAGGGTCCCCGGGGACGCGCTCCTCATTAGTCAATCCCTAAGGGGGATTTGTTTAATTGACACACTGGCCCCGGGCTGAATGATATAAAGAGGAGGTGGAGCCAGTTTCCCCTCCTCTTTCGCGCCTGGCTGCTTGCGGAGGGTGACTCGGTGTCGGTGAGTGAAGGGTAGTGCGGGTGGTGGATGGGTTATGGGGGGGGGTTGCCACAGCGACTCTGGGGGGTACTGGCAATGTGCAGGGATTGGCGTCCTCCGTGATCTAGTGGGTAAAGCTGGGCTTAGTGACTGGGGCTTCCCGTGGTGCCGTCTGAGGCAATGGCCGCACTGCCGCTCTTGCTTGAGAGAACACCTCAAAGCAAGAGCGGCAGCGCGGCCACTGCCTTTGACGGCACCGCGGGAAGCCCCAGTCACTGAGCCCAGCTTTACCCACTGTGTGACAGTCCGCTATGGCCACCTGGTGAAATATGGTGGCGGTTTTATAGCTGCGGCCGTGACGCGTGTTAGTCACGGCCGTGTGAGTGACTGCCTGGGCTTGCTGAAGGGGCCGGGGTTCCCGCGGCGACGGTGCAGCTGTATGGTGCCGGGAGTAAGAAGTGATCGGTGACTAGTACGTTTATTGCTGTAAGGGTTCCCTGGCTGGCGTCTTCGGAGGGTGAGGGGCTGGAGCTGTGGTCGGCTGTCGCGGGTGATGGATCATTCGGGGGGGGGGGGGGGGGGATGGGGACAAGGTGATTACTGCAATGTGCCTCAGTGCTCTTACCTGGTGCAGTGTGCCTCGGTGCTCTTACCTGGTGCAGTGTGCCTCGGTGCTCTTACCTGGTGCAGTGTGCCTCGGTGCCCTTACCTGGCGCAGTGTGCCTCGGTGCCCTTACCTGGCGCAGTGTGCCTCGGTGCCCTTACCGGGCGCAGTGTGCCTCGGTGCCCTTACCGGGCGCAGTGTGCCTCGGTGCCCTTACCGGGCGCAGTGTGCCTCGGTGCCCTTACCGGGCGCAGTGTGCCTCGGTGCCCTTACCGGGCGCAGTGTGCCTCGGTGCCCTTACCGGGCGCATTGTGTATAACGTGCTCTTACCGGGCGCATTGTGTATAACGTGCTCTTACCGGGCGCATTGTGTATAACGTGCTCTTACCGGGCGCATTGTGTATAACGTGCTCTTACCGGGCGCATTGTGTATAACGTGCTCTTACCGGGCGCATTGTGTATAACGTGCTCTTACCGGGCGCATTGTGTATAACGTGCTCTTACCGGGCGCATTGTGTATAACGTGCTCTTACCGGGCGCATTGTGTATAACGTGCTCTTACCGGGCGCATTGTGTATAACGTGCTCTTACCGGGCGCATTGTGTATAACGTGCTGCTCTACCGGGCGCATTGTGTATAACGCGCTCTGCCTGGCGCAGTGTGTATAACGCGCTCTGCCTGGCGCAATGTGTATAACGTGCTCTAAGTGGCGCAATTTGTGTAAGTCCTCTACCTGGTGCAAAGTGTTTAACGTGCTGTACCTGGTGCAAAGTGTTTAACGTGCTGTACCTGGTGCAAAGTTTATAACGTGCTGTACCTGGTGCAAAGTGTATGACGTGCTGTACCTGGTGCAAAGTGTATGACGTGCTGTACCTGGTGCAAAGTGTATAACGTGCTGTACCTGGTGCAAAGTGTATAACGTGCTGTACCTGGCGCAGTGTGCATAGGAGGTTCTACCTGGTGCAATGTGTATAAGCGGCACTACTGTGTGGTGTAATGTGAATTGGCAGTATTATGTGGCCACGCCCCTTCCCCATGAAGCCACACCCCTAAAATTTTGTGGCGTGCCTTCGGCGCACATTGCCTGTACTTTGCGGTCTGGGAGGTGGGACACCAATTCACTTTCTGCCTAAGAGCACCAAAATGTCTAGTTACAGCTCTGGTGCAGGGTGTCCTGCACGCTACACAGCCCAGCAGCATCGTCGCCCCATCCCCCCACCTTGCAACACTTTTGTAGTGTCCAAACAAGATTAAGTTTAAAAAGAACCTTCATTCTGATGGGACCCAGAAAAAGACCGGTAGGACCCCAATTTTTAAAAGTGAGGGGTCCCTGGGACCCACTTTTTTTTTGGCTCAGCGCGATCACTAGTCCTCCTTCCTTGCTGCTAGAGGTAGGGGAAGGGGAAAAAAGTCGCCGGCTGTGGCAAGCTCCCAAGAGCAGAAGTCCTCCCCGGCCGCTGCCAAATCCACCGCATGACGCTGGGGCTCCACTGCTGGAGTCCGCACCGGTGGGGGCACGTCTTCAACTCTTCAGTCAGGTCTGGGCTCGATCGGCCATGGATCCTTGGGTGCTAGAAATAGTGGTCCAAGGATACAAACTGGAGTTTCAAGACGTGCCCCCTCACGATTTTTCAAATCGGCCTTACCAGCTTCTCTTCCGGAAAGGGAAGTAATATGCGCTGCAATACAAAAGCTGTGTCTGCAGCAAGTTATTGTCATGGTCCCCCCCGTCACAACGGGGAGAAGTCTTTTATTCAAGCCTGTTCGTGGTCCCGAAGCCGGATGGCTCGGTCAGACCGAATCTGAACCTAAAATCCCTCAATTTCTTTATAAAAAAATTCAAGATGGAATCTCTCCGAGCAGTGATCTCCAGTCTGGAAGGGGGGGATTTTATGGCGTCAGTCGACATAAAAGATGCCTACTTACATGTCCCAATATATCCTCCACATCAAGCTTACCTGAGGTTTGCTGTTCAGGATTGTCATTACCAGTTTCAGACGTTGCCGTTTGGTCTTTCCACGGCTCCGAGGATTTTCACCAAAGTAATGGCGGAAATGATGGTGCTCCTGCGCAAGCAGGGTGTCACAATTATCCCGTACTTGGACGATCTCCTGATAAAGGCGAGATCAAAGGAGCAGTTACTAAGAAACGTTGCACTCTCCCTGACAGTCCTGCAACAACATGGTTTGCTCCTAAATTTGCCAAAGTCACAGTTGGTTCCGACAACACGGCTGTCATTCTTGGGCATGATCCTAGACACGGAACTGCAGAGAGTGTTTCTCCCAGTAGAAAAAGCTCTGGAAATCCAGAACATGGTCAAGGAGATTCTGAAACCGGCAAGAGTGTCGATTCATCAATGCACTCGGGTGCTGGGGAAGATGGTGGCAGCATACGAAGCCATTCCGTTTGGCAGGTTCCATGCCAGGGTGTTTCAGTGGGACCTGTTGGACAAGTGGTCTGGGTCTCACCTGCACATGCACCGGAAAATAAGCCTATCTTCCTGGACCAGAGTATCTTCCTGGAGGGACGCAGGTTCGGGATCCAGGACTGAGTCCTGGTGACTACGGATGCAAGTCTCCGAGGCTGGGGAGTAGTCACACAGGGGGAAAATTTCTAGGGAAAATGGTCAAGCCAGGAAGCTTGTCTGCACATAAACATTCTGGAATTAAGAGCCATCTACAATGGCCTTCTACAAGCGGAACATCTTCTTCGCGGTCTGCCCGTCCTGATTCAGTCGGACATTACAGCAGTGGCATACATAAACCGCCAGGGTGGAACAAAGAGCAGAGCGGCGATGGCGGAGGCCACAAAAGTACTCAGCTGGGCGGAAAAACATGCAAGCGCTCTGTCAGCGGTCTTCATTCTGGGCGTGGACAACTGGGAAGCAGACTTCCTCAGCAGACACGATCTTCATCCAGGAGAGTGGGATCTGCATCAAGAGGTCTTTGCAGAAGTGACAAGTCATTGGGGAATTCCTCAAATAGACATGATGGCGTCTCGCCTCAACAAGAAGCTTCAGAGATATTGTTCCAGGTCGAGGGACCGTCAAGCCAGTGCAGTGGACGCCCTGGTGACGCAGTGGGTGTTTCAGTCGGTATATGTGTTCCCTCCACTTCCACTCATTCCAAAGGTGATAAGGATCATAAGAAGAACAAGGGTTCAGGCGATACTCATTGTTCCAGATTGGCCACGGAGGGCCTGGTATACGGATCTTCAGGAATTACTCATAGGAGATCCCTGGCCTCTTCCTCTAAGAGAGGACCTGTTACAGCAAGGGCCGTGCGTGTTCCAAGACTTACCGCAGTTGCGTTTGACGGCGTGGCGGTTGAACGCCAAATCCTAGCTCGGAAAGGTATTCCCGGTGAAGTCATCCCCACTCTACTTAAAGCTAGAAAGGAAGTAACGGCGAAGCATTATCACCGTATTTGGAGAAAATGTGTGTCTTGGTGTGAATCCAAGAAGGCTCCTACGGAAGAATTTCAGCTGGGTCGTTTTCTCCATTTTTTGCAAGCAGTTGTGGATGCGGGCCTAAAGTTGGGCTCCATTAAAGTGCAGATTTCGGCCTTATCGATTTTCTTTCAAAAAGAATTGGTCGCCCTTCCAGAGGTTCAGACTTTCGTGAAAGGAGTGCTGCACATCCAACCTCCATTTGTGCCCCCGGTGGCACCATGGGACCTTAACATGGTGTTGCAGTTTCTTATGTCACACTGGTTTGAACCTTTACAAAAGGTTGAGTTAAAATTTGTCACTTGGAAAGTGGTCATGCTTTTGGCCTTGGCGTCCGCAAGGGGGTTGTCGGAATTAGCGGCTTTGTCTCACAAGAGCCCTTATTTGATCTTCCATGAGGATAGAGCGGAATTGAGAACTCGTCAACAATTTCTGCTAAAGGTGGTTTCTTCGTTTCACATGAACCAACCTATTGTGGTGCCTGTGGCTACTGAAGCCGTGGCTGATTTAAAGTCTCTCGATGTAGTCAGAGCTTTGAAAATTTATATAGCCAGAACGGCTCGTTTTAGGAAAACAGAGGCTCTGTTTATCCTGTATGCTCCCAACAAAATTGGGGCTCCTGCTTCTAAGCAGACTATTGCACGCTGAATCTGTGATACGATTCGGCATGCTCATTCTACGGCTGGATTGCCGTTACCGGATTCGGTGAAGGCCCATTCCACTAGGATGGTGGGCTCATCTTGGGCGGCTGCCCGAGGAGTCTCGGCGGTTCAACTTTGCCGAGCAGCTACTTGGTCGGGTTCAAACACTTTTGCTAAGTTCTACAAGTTTGATACCCTGGCTGATGAGGACCTCATGTTTGCTCAATCAGTTCTGCAGAGTCGTCCGCACTCTCCCGCCCGGTCTGGAGCTTTGGTATAAACTCCATGGTCCTTTTGGAGTCCCCAGCATCCTCTAGGAAGTATGAGAAAATAGGATTTTAATACCTACCGGTAAATCCTTTTCTCTTAGTCCGTAGAGGATGCTGGGCGCCCGTCCCAGTGCGGACTCTAGCTGCAGTACTTGTTAGTAGTTATTGCTTATGTGACACGAAGGTTGTGTTTCGGTTAAGATCAGCCTGTTGCTGATTTTGGTTCATGCCGTTAACTGGTGTTTAGTTAAAAGCCATGTTGTACGATGTGTTGTGGTGTGAGCTGGTGTGTTATATTTTCAGGGATATTGAATGGGAAGGTTTGTTTTTAGGAAAAAATACTACGGAGAAATGGGAGGTACTAAAATTCCTGCTAGCTAAAAATACACTCACATTTATTCCTATGAGTAGCAAAAAAAGGAATAAAAATCATAAACCGATGTGGCTTAACAAAAAGATTAAGGAACTTATGGGCAAGAAAAGGCTTGCATTTAAAAAATACAAATCTGACGGGGAAGCAGAGTCATTTCAGCACTATAAGGAATGTAACAAAATTTGCAAAAAGGAAATAAGAGCTGCTAAAGTAGAAACTGAAAAACTAGTAGGAAAGCAAAGCGAATCCCAAAAAAATCTTTAAATACATTAATAGCAAGAGATTAAAGGAGAGTATAGGCCCTTTAAAAGACAAGTTGGGAGTCTTAAGCAAAAATGATAATGACATAGCGGACACACTAAATGAGTTTTTTTCAACAGTATTCACTAGAGAGGACCCATTTCAGGGACTGACACACAATCTCAATAATGAGAATATCCCACTGATAGGTACTTATTTAAGCGAGGAAGTAGTCTGTGACCGATTAAAACATTTAAAGATTAATAAATCACCAGGGCCCGATGGTATTCACCCAAGGGTTCTAATGGAGCTTCACTCTGAACTGGCAAAACCGCTATCTTTGATCTTTAAGGATTCAGTTATATCAGGTATGGTTCACAAAGACTGGCGTATAGCGGAAGTAGTGCCTATATTCAAAAAGGGAAGTAAAGCTGAACCAGGTAATTATAGACCAGTTAGTCTTACATCTATAGTGGGGAAAGTATTGGAAGGTATTCTAAGAGATAGTATTCAGAAGTTCCTTGAAGTCAATAAGGTCATTAAAAGGAATCAACATGGGTTTATGAAGGACAGATCCTGTCAAACCAACTTACTTGGCTTTTATGAAACAGTAAGCGCAAACCTAGATCAGGGTAAAGACGTGGATGTAATCTTTTTAGACTTTGCCAAAGCGTTCGATACTGTACCACACATGAGACTTATCTACAAGCTACAAGAATCAGGGCTAGGAAGCACAATATGCACTTGGGTCAAAAACTGGTTAGATAATAGGGAGCAGCGCGTTGTGGTTAATGGATCTTTCTCTGACGTCCTAGTGGATGCTGGGAACTCCGTAAGGACCTTGGGAATAGACGGGCTCCGCAGGAGACTGGGCACTCTAAAAAAAAGATTAGGTACTATCTGGTGTGCACTGGCTCCCCCCTCTATGCCCCTCCTCCAGACCTCAGTTAGAATCTGTGCCCGGCCAGAGCTGGGTGCTCCTAGTGGGCTCTCCTGAGCTTACTAGAAAAGAAAGTATTTTTAGGTTTTTTATTTTCAGTGAGTTTCTGCTGGCAACAGACTCACTGCTACGTGGGACTAAGGGGAGAGAAGCAAACCTACCTGCTTGCAGCTAGCTTGTGCTTCTTAGGCTACTGGACACCATTAGCTGCAGAGGGTTCGAACACAGGCACCTGTCCTCAATCGTCCGTTCCCGGAGCCGCACCGCCGTCCCCCTCGCAGAGCCAGAAGAACAGAAGCTGGAAGACGTCAAAATCGGCGGCTGAAGACTCCTGTCTTCATTAAGGTAGCGCACAGCACCGCAGCTGTGCGCCATTGCTCCCAGCACACTTACACACTCCGGTCACTGTAGGGTGCAGGGCGCTGGGGGGGGGGGGGGGGGGGGGGAAGACGCCCTGGGCTCCAATTGAGATACCTTTGGCACAAAATCATACATATATACAGTCTAGCACTGTATATATGTAAAAACCCCCGCCATTATTATACACTGAAAGCGGGACAGAAGCCCGCCACGGAGGGGGCGAGGCCTTCTTCCTCAGCACACCAGCGCCATTTTCCCTTCACAGCTCCGCTGGAAGCACGCTCCCCAGGTTCTCCCCTGCAGTATCCCGGTACAAGACGGGTTAAAAAGAGAGGGGGGGCACATAAATTTAGGCACAAATCGATACAGACAAGCAGCTATTGGGAAAATCACTTTTCTCTGACGTCCTAGTGGATGCTGGGAACTCCGTAAGGACCATGGGGAACAGACGGGCTCCGCAGGAGACTGGGCACTCCAAAAGAAAGATTAGGTACTATCTGGTGTGCACTGGCTCCTCCCTCCACGCCCCTCCTCCAGACCCCAGTTAGAATCTGTGCCCGGCCAGAGCTGGGTGCTCCTAGTGGGCTCTCCTGAGCTTGCTAGAAAGAAAGTATTTGTTAGGTTTTTTTCATTTTCAGTGAGATCTGCTGGCAACAGACTCACTGCTACGTGGGACTGAGGGGAGAGAAGCAAACCTACCTGCGTGCAGCTAGCTTGTGCTTCTTAGGCTACTGGACACCATTAGCTCCAGAGGGTTCGAACACAGGGCCTGACCTCGATCGTCCGTTCCCGGAGCCGCGCCGCCTTCCCCCTTGCAGAGCCAGAAGACAGAAGAAGGAGATGAAATCGGCGGCAGAAGACTCCGGTCTTCATTAAGGTAGCGCACAGCACTGCAGCTGTGCGCCATTGCTCCCACAGCACACCACACACTCCGGTCACTGTAGGGTGCAGGGCGCTGGGGGGGGGGCGCCCTGGGCAGCAATTATATTACCTTTTGGCTAAATATACACATAATACAGTCAGCTAACTGTATATGTGTAAAAACCCCCGCCATTAAGTTAAAGAAAACGCGGGACAGAAGCCCGCCGCTGAGGGGGCGGGGCCTTCTTCCTCAGCACACCAGCGCCATTTTCCCTTCACAGCTCCGCTGGAAGCACGCTCCCCAGGCTCTCCCCTGCAGTATCCAGGTACAAGACGGGTTAAAAAGAGAGGGGGGGCACACAAATTTAGGCGCAAATCGATACAAACAAGCAGCTATTGGGAAAATCACTTATTAGCAGTGTAAATCCCTGTGTTATATAGCGCTGTGGTGTGTGCTGGCATACTCTCTCTCTGTCTCCCCAAAGGACTTTGTGGGGTCCTGTCCTCAGTCTGAGCATTCCCTGTGTGTGTGCGGTGTGTCGGTACGGCTGTGTCGACATGTTTGATGAGGAGGGTTACGTGGAGGCGGAGCAGGGGCAGATACATGTGGTGTCGCCCCCGACGGGGCCGACACCTGATTGGATGGATATGTGGAAGGTCTTAACCGACAGTGTCAATTCCTTACATAAAAGGTTTGATGACGCAGCAGCCTTGGGACAGCCGGGGTCTCAGCCCGCGCCTGCCCAGGCGACTCAGAAGCCGTCAGGGGCTCATAAACGCCCGCTAGCTCTAGTGGTAGACACAGATGTCGACACGGAGTCTGACTCCAGTGTAGATGAGGATGAGACAAATGTACAGTCTACAAAAGCCATCCGATGCATGATTACTGCAATGAAAGATGTATGGCACATTTCTGATATTAACCCGGTTACCACCAAAAGGGGTATTATGTTTGGGGAGAAAAAGCAGCCAGTGACTTTTCCCCCATCTGATGAATTAAATGATTTGTGTGAAGAAGCGTGGAGTTCCCCTGATAAGAAACTAGTGATTTCTAAGAGGTTACTGATGGCGTACCCTTTCCCGCCAACGGATAGGTTACGTTGGGAAACATCCCCTAGGGTGGACAAGGCGCTAACACGCTTATCTAAAAGGGTGGCACTGCCGTCTCAGGATACGGCCGCCCTAAAGGATCCTGCGGATAGAAAGCAGGAAGCTATCCTGAAGTCTGTGTATACACACTCAGGTACTCTACTGAGACCTGCTATTGCTTCAGCCTGGATGTGTAGTGCTGCAGCAGCATGGACTGATACCCTGTCAGAAAACATTGATTCCCTCGACAGGGATACTATTT